>NW_027412543.1:568570-626952 GCF_025532065.1 Leptinotarsa decemlineata
TATTTGATATTATCAGAATAATTATAAAACTCATATACAACGACATTATATTATAATGTTTTATTTTATCTAGTTTCAATAGGTAAGTTATGTATCTATATGGCTTATCGGATATAGGCTACAAATACGACGATATCTATACAATATAAATTATTTTGAGGTTGTCAAAAATACATTATTATCTAAAAAATATCTGAAGTTAGTTATATTTTCTTTTGTAATGGAAAGTTAAAAATAATTTTATAATTGAAAAGTCACCTATCGTTGAAAATGTCAAAGCTAATATTGGGGTTCTGGCTTCAATATTTCTAATTTGAATGTGTCACAATAATAGTTTATTGAGAGAGCTTTCTGCAATAGGTATTCAATTTCCTGAGACATACAGAGTGAAAATGTTCACATTGCTCAATATAATGGTGAACAAAGATAACTTTCATTTAACTAATCCCTGAGAGAACTTTCAAATAATCCCTTTAATTTGCTACCTCTCAGAGAGGTACTGAATTGTGTCATCGTTTCACACATGTAAATATCAATGATGGTTAGAATTCCTAGATGAAATGGAAATTAAAATTTATGAGAAAGCAACTGCCAGTAAATTAAACATTCAGAATTTGACTATTGCTAAAGCCATCATTCTGTCGCAAAGTAATGTTGCCGAAAGGACATATAAGAAAGTAATAACATAATTGATTAGAATATCTATTGAATAGAATTGATATTGATGAAAAATTTCGTATATTTCTCTAATAATTGTTGAAATAGTTGAATGATGTCTATTTAAGAAAAAATTGAAATTTCGAAATTTGTTATGAAATCCGTTCGAATCGTCTTCAAATTCTCCACACGAAACATTTTTTTGAATTTTGGGATAGTCAACCAAAATTCTTTGATTGATTCAAATATTGTTACCCTATTTTTCATGTAATACAAAAATTATAATAGATTCAGTAGGAAGATAGGAGCAATGCGTACGGCAGCTCTTCGTAGGTATGCACTATGGATTTCGTTCAAAAACACTTTTTTGTATTCTCAAATCTCAGCAATTGAATAATTTTTTTTATAGATATCTAAGTTGAGCGCCACACAGTCAATAAAATGAATGATCATTGATATGGTCGACTGTGAAACCAAATCTAATCAAATTCAGTTCTTTAAGGCACGGGAATGAAATGAAACTATAAAAAATCAGATATTCTGAAGATACTTGACATTCACAAAATACTGGCCGGTGAATTGAATAAAGATAGAAATCAAAATCTGAATGTGCCTCAAATCTGCCATTTGATCATATGTAAAACAAATTGTAATAACTCAATAATGATCGTAGGTAAAAGTACGCTTTCATTTACCTAAGGATAGTCCAGGTGAAAATATCAGGAAAAGTATTATTTATAAGATTCATGTCAACGTGCAATCTTTTGTGGAACTCTCAAAATCTATATATGAAACTATATCCAAAACGATATCGTTCAATTCTTGAAAATTGACCACACGGCTCACCACTGAACAAATCCCTTCTTGAGATTCTCGTTCATCACTCCTTTTCCAAAAATGCCACAACTCTTTGCCGTTCTCATGATCAAGGATCACCTACAGCGCAAATCTATTATGAAGAATTCACCCAAATAATTTTGGCAACACCTCATTCCTGACTTTCGGTTTAACGGAAATAGAAAAACTACTTCGAAGGGATCCGAGTGAATCGGTCCTATTGGAAAGAAAAACTTATCAATCTGTACCAGAAACTAATTTATCATATGTGTATTGAGAAGTGAGAATCTTTGCGAGGCAAAAAGAGATGAATTGGATTGCTTACACCTCAGGAATTTTTTTTTAAATCAATTATAATTACCTCTCCAAAAAATAAAGTATTCCACCAAAGGATATTTAATACAACACGAAGTGCTATTCATTGAAGTTTCGGCTACGGTAGCTCTGCGTACCACACATACTGTAAGAATAAATAATATCGGGAAGTCTAAATCAGGATTTGTCATAAGTCGGGAAAAGAAGAGTATGAACTAGAACTGATTTTTCGGTTCCAATCAATTTTCGTCTGAAAATACAGACTATCAGCCAATAAAATTCATCTCAAAATCACTGTGCAAATTTAGTATTCAAAATATCGAAATAGTTTCCTTCAAAGCATTATTTAGGATGTTTCGCTAATCAAAATTTTATGCACATCAACTGCTTCCAAAAAACGCATTTTTCATTATTACATATTTTAAAAAAATAGGAATATCGTCTAACAGGAAGGCAGTAAACTGTTTGTAATAGGGAACAAAACCTGAATTTCTGTGGAAGTGTTATTGAGAGAAAAGGTCCTTATGATATAGGGCAAAAAATTTATGTCAAGTTCATTGTGTGAGGAAGGAATATGACAACTGTTGAAGTTGACTGAGTGTAAGAAATTCTGTACATTCCTCCAAGATGACAATTTGCAAAGTCCGTTTCCACATCAACCAGGAGGTAGGACTGCGCATGCATTATCCTTTTTTTTATTGTGGAAGTTTCACCAGTAGGCATATCATAACCACAAAAAAAGTGCCTTTGAAGTTACTGCTTGTGCACTGATACTTACGTTTTGTTCGTAGGGGAAGTGTTTAGAAATACCTAATATCGAATTTACAACATATATCTATGGTCAATGAGATTGAAAAAAGTTTTACATGCAGGCGTTTCCAGCATTCGAGAAGTAATAGTTTTTCAAAAGATTTATCATTGTGGAAGTGAACAGGAATAGTCAATTCCAAATCATACATTTTATTTTAATGAATTTACAAAGTTATGATATATCAATTTCTTCGGCTATGCAATAATACTACCATGGTAAAGTTTCATCAGAATCGGGTATTAGATATCTTTTATCATCTTCAGGGGAAAAGGCGATCTTTTCTGGACGATGGAGTGCACTTGATATTTGTCAGAGCGAATTAGTGTTTGAGTGACACTCATACATTTCCAATTGTTGAGACATTCTTCATAACCGTCAAACGTGATTGACGTTTTCATAACCGATATTTTAACTCCAAGACGGACTGGGATGCCTGTGAAGGCATCCCAGTCCGTCTTGGATCTCATGCGATAATCAGGGGGAGGAAGGTCATCGCCCAATACCAGGATTACTGGGTTATGATCAGAATCCAGTTCCGACAGGACGTAAATTTCGCTAGTCAGAGAGACGTTTCTGAGAAGCGCGATGTCTAGTACGTCAGGCCTAGTCTGCCCGCGATAGTACGTAGGCTCATCTGGTCCCAGTACAAGACATACATGCCTGTCAACATGCGCATGGAGCGCTTGGCCGTTTCGATTTGTGGCTCTGCTCCAAGGTCTGTGCTTGGCATTGAAGTCGCCAGTAGCAATTGTCGGAATGTTGCTTCCCATCAGCAGTTCATCCAGAGATTCTGGGAGTAGACGAATGTTCGGAGGGTTGTAAACCGAGATTATTCTGTGACAACCCCTGCCCAGTTGAATTTCGACCCCCACGGCCTCAGTACCGTGTAATCGAGCACTGTCAATGTCGTATTGGACACACTGTAGGGATCGTTTGGCAAAATGCCAACTCCCCCTCCAGCACGTCCAACACGTTCTCTGTGTGAAAGAATCTGTAGTTTAGAATGACATGATTCAATATGAAAATAATCAATTCTTATAAAGTCGATAGCGAACCACTTCCACCACAATCTGTCCAATTGTGCGCACATCGCTAGTAGGGTACGAATAATCCCCATCATTCCAAATTAATGAGCATCAGAGTTAACCTTCCCACCAACAATCCCAACTCGATGCGCCTACAGAAGGCTAAATGAGTATGTCAGTGGTCGTTGGAACTTCTCGAAGTGTAGACGTGCGTACTCTGTTTCAAGAGTCCCACTAGAGCCGACGTCACAGGCGACCAATTTCAATGCGTTGACAGAAGGCGAAATCATTCATTCGTGACTGAAACTTTGTGGAGTGCAGATGTAAGGTGCTCGTGTTGTTGAATAGTGGATGGCTGGTACTCTGTGCAAACTGTTTGTAAAGAGTACACATGAAGGGTTATGCTTTTTCGACTTGGGAAATACTTGGGAAAATTTTTGGAAGAAGAGAAAAAAATAATAGTGAAAAAATAATAAAAAATTAAAAAAATGAAAATGAGAGAAAAGAAAGGGAGAGGTAATAAGAAAAGGGAAAGAACCAGGAGAATGTTGTGATTTCCCAACATGCATAACTTGGAGATCCCATACTTTCAAATTCTGAGTTGTTTGAAAACTTCAAAAATTCTCCCAAGTAAGAGAACAGTTGTGGAATTGGCCGCGGTGGTAGTGCACCCGACTCACGATTGGAAGACCGAGGAATCGATTCCCACTTCGACCAGATATTTTTCTCGAGATAATTTATCTGGCTGAAACTGGAATGATTCTGCAACCGTGTTAGGTATCACACGTTAAAAGGCAAAATCTCGTTAGTCCTTAGCTCTCACAAGTTTCTCAACTTCTGAGAGTTGTCGTTCGTATGAGGGCGACAGCTTATTAACGAAAAAAACAGAAAACAGTCCTGAACAGTTCACAAATTCTGAAGTGACAATTTTACAAAACCCAACTTTTCGCTGTTTTTTCGACTTGAAAAAGTAAAGAAATTTCGGGCCGTGAAGATAGAAAAAACAATAGTGGAGAATAATGAGCATAATATTATTTGAGTGTTGTTTCCAATCATTTGTATTGAATATTCCTATACATGGTGGATACAGTGGAAGATCGAGGACCTTGGTCCAAAGTAGAATAATTCCCATTATTATTTTTATAATCACCAAAATTTATTTCTGTTTGTGCATACCCTAGCCGGAATAGTCATTATGCCAATCTTTGGATAGCTAAGTAGGAAAATCAATATATTACTGTAGTAACTAATCCCTCGGCTTTAATTTTTTCAAAAGTTGAGAAATTTTGCTGGTAGGGTTCGGAAAATTGAGATTATTTCCCCCCTGGTTTTTTTTGCAAGGCCCTGCTATTGGAAAGTATACCTCCTAATATTCGTCAACTAATGTGGATGCAGGTAGATGGTGATCCAGCACAATTTGATAGACGTGTTAGAAACGAGTTGGATAGACAATATCCAAATAGATGGATAGGACGAAGAGGTCAACAGAACTGGCCAGCCAGTTCTCCGGTCTTTACAAGTTTCGACTATTTTTTATATTTATATCAAATAATTGTTCACGATACACCGCCAACGACACCTCAGGATATGAAAGTATGAATAAGAAAAGTGTTTCGTTCCATATCGCAAAATATATTATCCAGGGTTCAGCACTCATTTCAAGAAAGACTTCGCCTGTGCATCGAGAATAATGGACACCATTTTGAGCATTTATTAATATAATACACTATTTATGATTCTTAATTTTTTGATGAAATGCTTTTTTGCTTTTCATTGCAATACAGGGTGTTCCATTGTTGAGATGAAAAAATTACTCATCAGTGAAATATATAAACGCTTTTGTGTGAAAAGCAGAAGAGATAGGTATATGGAAACCTAATATAGTTTTGAAGGAAATCTACTTCTGCGTCAGATTACAACAGTGTATATGGTGTTTTTCATTCAGCTTTTTCCCCAAAAATAAGGCTCCGGAACTGCCCGAAATGTCTAAATTATTCAAAGTTTAGAGACTGTAGACTTTATATAGGCTCATTTCATTGAAATAATTGAACGAAATATCTGGAAAATTTTCATATTGTTGTAAATCATGCCCTAAAGAAAATAACGCCGGCCGCCACTGGAAGCCATAAACCAACTATGACGTAGCTAAGAGCGCGCGAATGTTCGACGTTCGCCACCGTTCCAGGCGTGGCGTTACTTTGAGAATAATGCTACCGACTTCGATGGAATTTCGAGGAATATTCTGGCGCCTTCGATTGCCGAATATAAGCGCCATCCACTCGCCCATCGCCACAGTCAAGCGGAAGTGACAGTGCGGTACGTGGAGCGATCTAGTAAGGCGATAGATATTCGAATAATAGTCGAAGTTTTAGTTGAAGTGTTTGTTGTATTTATAAAGTAGAATGGAGTTAAGTTTGATTATTGTTCAGTGTAGTTGACTACTGGGGAACCCACGGGGAATAACATAACAATATGTTCTCATGTGCATATGGAGAGAGCCATCAACATCTGAAATACGATATATAGCAGTGACAAGTGCAAGTGCCACCCTCACATCGACAGAAGAGTTGAATTTTGTGAGATCCTCACGAAATTCGTCAATTGTATGACTTTGTTGTACATCATACGTTATTTTGGATGAAATTACCTTTTATCTTGGGAGGAAAATGAATTGTCAAAATTTTCGATCCTGAAGTGATTCAAATATATTTCACGTCAAATTCACATCCATTATTTCCAAAATTAAATTTTGTGGCAGGAATTTGGGTCCTTTTGTTGGACCATTCTTTCTTAATCAAACCTAAATGCTGAGGAATATACATCATATTCAATGAGGCTAATATATTAGAAGTTCTGGACAAAATAAAATTTAAATTTTTTATTTTCAACACTTGTATTTCGAAAACGCTATATTTTTAGAAAAGGTTCATCAAGAAAATATTGATGAATTGATTCTCAAAATCTCAACTTTGCATTTCGAAATCGCTTGAAACAACAACTGTTTTGATTTTTTGGAAAAATATTTATTGAAATCATCAATATTTTTACAGATAATGAAATTCATTCCAAATTGAATACACAATGTTTTCGCTGTGTTTGAGCAATTTTGTATTCAATCCTCATTCTTAAGATGGCTCTGAAATTGCTGTCATTTATGACTGACTCCTCATAAGTCATAGAAACAGGGCCAGAATCGTTTGTTCCTCTCGAAGCCAGTTCTTGACGCCCACAAATCTTTATAGTTTCCACAATTGCTGTTTGCAGATTAGGTGGTGACAACTTTTAGCTGGGACACAGTGTATAATGTAACACACCGATTCTGTACCTCCTCATAATTTTTGCAAAACATTTCTACGCAGTTTCACGACACGCTCGAAATTGCTATTGATTCCTAAATGATTCTCAGTTCTTCGAATGTCAAATTTTGCCTGCATTAAAATTGTTGCTTCACATTTGAAACGAATAAATGAATATTTCGTTATATTACTACGCACTAGAAAACATATAATTACGTTTCAAAAACAAATAATAATTTGTGAAAATACACAAATAACCTCAATAAATCTAGTTATCCTTCAGACAGACTCGGCCTAGCCTAATTTGTTTCCAATGTTTCATGAACACATAATTTTATGAAAGCTCGGAACAGTGGTGTTTCCATTTTCATAGCTAGAATTGCGTTTTCAACTTTTTTTCCTGAATTTTCAAAGGATTGTCAGGGTAGCCCTGTAAAGTAAACTCTAAAGTTTGCCAAACTTTAATGATATGTTTCAACTGTCTTGGTGTCGAACAGGAAAATAAATTTTAAACAAAATCGTAACGATAGTTGAAAAGTATTGAAAATAGTTTATAGTTAATTCAGACTGAATTTTATCTCTCCAAAATTGAAGTGAATTATATCTTACCGTTAGTACCATCCTGTTACCAATGTCAACATTCACTATATTCGAACTTGGAGAGCAGTGTAAAGTCAAAAATGCTAAATAATCACCTTCCCAGAAGCTCTTTGAATGAAATGAAGCAAATCTATTGAACAATGACTTGTAGATAACTCATTATTACATTACATATAACAAAACGAAGAAACTCTGGTTCACTTGCTAGTCAATGAACTAAATTGTGAATCCTGTTCCTCCCAAATGTCCCCTCCGCTACTTCAATGTTTCTTTGGTAACCATGAATGCAGGAGATGTATGCGATATCTGAAAAGTGTTTCATATGCACTTTACCCAGAATATCAAGAAGAAATTGTTTTTTGGAGAGACTGTGCCAACGAAATTTGCCTTTTCTCAAATAGGTTGAAGCTCATGAAAAAATTTGCATCTTGGCGCAAATACAAAGGATGATTATGAAAAAACTGTTTGAAAAAGTTAGACCAAACAAAGAGCTGATGTCGGGAAAGGTGAGTTATTTATATTTGTCATTTGCCATATGGGTATTTTCAATATTACTTCTTCTCTTTACGATGATTTTCTGTATAAAAATGTGTTTTTGTTCAACTGTCACAGAATTTGACATTTCTACATCTCTGTTGATGCGTGAATGTCCACTTTTTCACCGGGGAAAATAGACATTTTTTCACTGTCAAAGTAAACATGAAATATTACGTTTTGAAGGTTTTATTTTTGAGAAAGTCAATTATTAATCGATCATTCGTCATAAAACAATTTTATTATTTGGAATAATAATCAATTGTAATGTGAGTTGATTCCACATATTCGTCAGATATTTTAGTTTGTTTGGAAGAAGATAGACAATTCGATATTTTGTTAAAAATCTCAAATTTGTTATTCAAACAATCTTCGGTGTATGCTTCTGCTACGGAGGCAGCTTTTCAGCCACCGTGATGTTTCATGAATGTATAGTTGCCCCCTGCATTGTATAGAAGAGTTACAGAGATTCTCCTGAAACAGTGACCTGTGTAGCTCTTATATATGTCTTTTCCCAGCTATTTCATAATCAAGCTGGTTGATACATTTTCCTGTCGAATATTCCGAATATGATCTATTACTTTTTGTATGAGGCGGCCGTAGTGCTCTATACTTGCGGTATATCTCAATGGTATCAGAATTTGAAACAGTGAGGGTTCTTCAAGGTTCAAGGTTCAATAGAAATAGATCTATAGTTATAAGTAATAATTCTTCAACTGTTTCTTGACGTACCATTCACGAAATTGGTCATATTATGTTGTCACATAAACTAACTTGGATTTGGCCGGTAACATATTAGATACTATTGCATTTGCTTTCTCAGATATATCTATTCGAGTAATACTACCACCATTAAATCAACATCCATCTTCTTGAATATAACTTGAAATTGAAGCAACTACAATCGAACAGGTCAAAAAGTCTAACACGCGGCTTGTCAACAAACCGTCAATAGTAACAACACAGAAAGACCACTGGATGTTGTGAAATTGTATTGTGAGTATTGATATTATCAAGGATAGAATGTATGAAAAATATACATAATACTAAGTTATTTTGAGCTGAGTTTTTTCAGACAGGACAAATTTCTATATTCGATTTCACTGAGAACATTGAATGCTATTTTCAAGACAACAGAACGTTGCTAGCAACGGCTATCAAATTCGCAAAAAAGATCGATCCATTGTATCTCACGAAAAATTGTGAGTAGATAAACAACATCGATACGAGCTCAAAACCTCATGTATTTTCTTATGGAGCTAAACTTTTTGCAATTTTTGGTTCAAACAGGAGTGGGGGAAACGTGTGACGTCATCGACGCAGGATGAAATGAGTATCGTAGCGATTCAAGCGTGGAACTCCGCCCCTCGGCCCCCTTGGTACTCCGCCGCACCTATCAGCCCCCTCAGTACTCCACCCTCGTCCCCCTTGGGACTCCGCATCACTGCTCAGGCCCCCTTGTCACGTGATTTTCATTAAAACAAATTTATAGTTATGAGATTCGAACCTGAATCGCCGGGTGCGAGATATTGTCCTTAGCCTCTACACCAACGTAAGATATTGAAAGTAACTGCGAATGTTGGGTATTTATAGCGTTAGTTTTGTCGGTACCGAAATTGACTCATTCCGTAGAATGTTAGGAAAGTTGTAATCGTCATTATCGTGTTGAAGATAGGAAAATATACGTAGATTAGGGAACTAATTAATATTTCATATAAATATGTGTATATGTGTCTAAGAGCTAGAGACGCGTGTGACGTAATCGAGGCAAAGAGAGATGGAGATGGAATCGAGGTTATACGCTGCCAATGCCAGCATTGCAGGGTCGGCGTTGCCGGTTGTACAATAAATCATTCTTTATGGGGCAATATAGTGTTGCCGGTTTGAAAATGAAGAGTAAGTAATGATACTGTGTACGGGATGTCTCAAAATACATCATAGAAAGAAAAAAACATGACGTCGAAGTGTACAGGGTGCGCCAAAATATATCATTTAAGAAGAAACATGTCAGTTTAAGAGAAGTCTAGCATTCCAACATGCCAAATGGGCATTGAGTCTCGTATCTTTGTTAACCAAGTTAGCATCATCAGGAGAAGAGGAAACCCGAAAGTGTCGAGGGTTACGCGTTGTGGACTCAACGTGGGGGCAATGGAGGAGCGAAGTATTCAGCAATGAGATTTTGCATGAGTTTCGACCGTTTTTGCGTGCGTTTCCGACCGTTTTTTGGCATTTTCGACCATTCTTCGTTCGTTTTCGACCGTTTTTCGTGCGTTTTCGATCGTTTTGCATACGTTTTATATTTTTGTTGAGGGTATCATAAGGCGGTGAGGTTAGATGAAAGAGAAGAAATGATTCAGAAATGTATTATCCATTTTTATTTTGGTGATATATCACAAAGCCATTTGTATAAAATATCTACGTTTCGGAGACTGCAATTGTAGCTGGTTCGGTTGCGAATGTGATGCATACAGGGTGAGGCACCTTCGTTATTGTCGAATGTGGGAATCATTCAAATTCACAACGCGTGTAGGTATATTCTTCTCGTGAAATTTTTCAGTCATAAAGGTATGTTTTTGATATCCACGCACATAAATGGCATCGACACTTTGTAGATTTTTCATGAGGATGGCATCCAATTGATTATATTTTACAAAGCCAGAGAAATACCTCAATCCGTGAATGTTTCGCTCCAAATAACAGGCAGTACGGCGATCTTCTTTATTCAAACAGGAAAATGATGTATTTGCCAGCAGTAAAAAGTTAGTACACTGAATTCCAACCCTAATGGCTATTTCTTAAGGATGGAATTTCTGCTCGACGGTGAACAGCAAGGAAAGAAGCGAAAGCACATGTTCAGTTCCATTTTTTAATAATTTCGCTGAGTGGGGGTGTTCTATGACAGTGTCGAGCACAATGATGCAATAGGCTCTAGTATTTTGAGGAAATTTTTCGGATGCTCCGATTTCAAGTTTTACATCAACACTGGAACTTTTGATGCTCTCATCCCTTCTGGAACAATCGATGACAAAGAGAGCTTTGTCCGTGAAAACAGTGGAAGTGAGAAGAGGATTATGTTGATTAGTCATTTTGTAGCTGATACCAAATTGTGAGTAGTTGAAATAAGCTTGCGAAAAATTCCCCTTTGCAAAATCCAAATGCATATTTTTCTTGGAGTAATTCTCACCGTTTAGAGTGAGCATTATATTGGTGATATTCAAATGATTGAATATTGTTGGATCATTGTTGACTTTAGTGTAATCACTATTTTTTTGGAAACATACAATCACACCTTGTGTGAGAGCAGGCAGCATATGAAGTTCCATTTTCTGAACGGTATGAGAATAGGAGTAACTGCTTGGATAGCTTTCAAAAGTTGCTATTTGATTTGATCATGCATAAATATTCGTTCAACTTTCAGTTCAATATTTTCAATTTCCAATTTAACTTCCGTTTTCGGCAGGAGTCTCATCTATTTTGAAACAGTTGCTATCATCTCCAGCTCTTACTAATCGAATGGTATGTTTACCGTAAACAACGCACTGATAATCATTGAAGATATTCAAAAAATGTTTGATGGAGATGAGCATGTTGAATGTTAGATGAGTTGTGTTGATGACGCCTGTATTGTTGGGAAAAGTTCAGCCGGAGGTGGCCAAGTGTTTGATTTATTCGTCGGTGTAGATGAGAAAGCCTCTTACAGTACTAACAATTCCAAGTTCACGAACTGCTTCCAATTCATTACCACTCTGCTCATAACTAGCAGATTGAAATATGAAAGCGCCAGCATTGTTTACGAAAGGTCTTCTCAACTTTTCCACTGATGAACAGCATCGTAGGCATCAGATTGATTGATGTTGATTTCAATAACATCGTTGTTGCGACAAGACTTGACATAAAGATAGTAGGTACGCCACTTTACCTTTTGTATGGACTCATCGATTTGCGGTTTTCGGACACACTTGATTGGACAACATGGTAACCAAGAGATTCCAGAAACAATTTATTTTTCGTTCTCAATAGTTGTCGACTAGTGAAGGTCTTGGTGAAGAGTGACTTGGGGTATGGAGGTGTATTATTTTTATAGATAGTCAGCACCATACTTTCGCTTCAATTCCAAACGAATTATTATTTCTTCGTTTCGGAAATCAATGAGCCAGGAATGTTGGTCGAGCACTCGCAGCGTAATATTGTTCATTTCGTCTCTATGTGCAATAGCAAATTCGTATATCGTATGAGCCGGTCTGTCGTTGTAGGAGGCTCCAAACGTTATATTGCTATCTATGTGTATGGTGCGTACTTGAATGATATCCACAGGTAGATCGGATTCGTAATAAATTTTTGGTTTGAGAAGAGTAGATGAAAATCCCAGTATATGAGCCAAGCTATTTGCAGGTCAGAAATCAATCGAGTGTTTCAGAAAGAATATTTCACTTTTCAGCGAATTATTATTCGGTTTTAGATAGAAAAAATCCTCAGGGATTTTCTTGAACGTTTTAGGTGAGATGTATTTGTTTATTAATTCTTCAATGTCACCAATTTCGTAAGATCCAACAGGAATATCGATGCTTTTTTGTTTAGTTTTGTCAGCGTTTTAATAGTAGTAGAATTTCGTACCTTCCTCAATGTTGGGTATACTGTTGTATGAATGGAAACTGAGCAAAGCCAAGTATATTCAGAATCAGAATCGAATCGAATGGGTGGATTGAAATAGATGGAGAGCGTCGAAAAACGACTCGTTAGCGTTAATATCATAGACATGACTGATATAATGCCAGTATGACATAACCTTAAATAATGATTGAAACAACAACAAGATTTTGAATAAAAATCATTCATTTCTACAATGATAACATCCCATTTGTGAACTCACAATAATAATAATAATAATGATAATGATTATCACTTTATTTACTCAGATTGATTTGTATAACCACAGGAGCAGAAGTACAAATGAAAAAGAGAAATGACAAGTGAATCAACAAAGTATGCGGTCCCATATATGATGGAGTATCTTCAAAATGGTTCCTAGGCCGAAAGGACATCGATTTTGAAAAGCGTAGCGGATACATAAAATTGGCTGGGTATATACCCGGTATATATGAACTGTTATTTCTCGACATGCCTGGAAATTATAACTCTGAGGATTTGAATATATACAAAAAAATTTGGATTTATCGATCGCTCACAAGAATTCCGCTGGAGATGTAAAAGGCACTCAGAGGTACAAGTACACCAACATAATCAAACCGTTGTTTCCTACAACAGGAAATCGTCGTAAAACTGGTACTGGGTTTTTTCAACCTAAAACACCTCTCACTACTACTACTTTTCATGACATGACATCATGTTTACACACAAAACGTTACCTCTTGCAATGACATTCAATACGAAACCCATTGAATACATTTATTGGGACGATCCCAACGAGCTATGCGAACATCTCAAATTATCACTAGCGTCTCGAGATGCAGGAAATACTTCACACAACAATGAAATAATTGCCATTTTGAATGAACTCAAAGAAGCAGAAATAATTATATGAGAAACACTACGTCCTCCAATACATTATCATTTTCAAAATGGTTATCGATAAGTTTGGACGTAGCGACAGTAACAGAAAGTGAAAATTGCCAACGCCCTCTGGAGGAAGTTTATTGCATTATAACGCAGATGGTAATATTCATTGTGGTGATGTGAAATTGTGTCATGTGAAAAGCCACATCACTGATTACGATGTTGCTAATAAAAAGTATGTGGATGGAACCAACAAAGAACTTTCTCCATATATTTATCAGCTAGCTAAGCAACACGAAAAAAAAATGACCCAAGTAAATGAAAAACTTATCAAATTTCAAGGTGACATTTCCAAACAAATCACCGAAATAAATTCGAATATAGCCGTGAAGATAGAAAAAAATAATAGTAAAAAAATAATAAAAATTAAAAAAAATGAAAATGAGAGAAAAGAAAGGGAGAGGTAATAAGAAAAGGGAAAGAACCAGGAGAATGTTGTGATTTCCCAACATGCATAACTTGGAGATCCCATACTTTCAAATTCTGAGTTGTTTGAAAACTTCAAAAATTCTCCCAAGTAAGAGAACAGTTGTGGAATTGGCCGCGGTGGTAGTGCACCCGACTCACGATTGGAAGACCGAGGAATCGATTCCCACTTCGACCAGATATTTTTCTCGAGATAATTTATCTGGCTGAAACTGGAATGATTCTGCAACCGTGTTAGGTATCACACGTTAAAAGGCAAAATCTCGTTAGTCCTTAGCTCTCACAAGTTTCTCAACTTCTGAGAGTTGTCGTTCGTATGAGGGCGACAGCTTATTAACGAAAAAAACAGAAACAGTCCTGAACAGTTCACAAATTCTGAAGTGACAATTTTACAAAATCCCCAACTTTTCGCTGTTTTTTCGACTTGAAAAAGTAAAGAAATTTCGGGCCGTGAAGATAGAAAAAACAATAGTGGAGAATAATGAGCATAATATTATTTGAGTGTTGTTTTCAATCATTTGTATTGAATATTCCTATACATGGTGGATACAGTGGAAGATCGAGGACCTTGGTCCAAAGTAGAATAATTCCCATTATTATTTTTATAATCACCAAAATTTATTTCTGTTTGTGCATACCCTAGCCGGAATAGTCATTATGCCAATCTCTGGATAGCTAAGTAGGAAAATCAATATATTACTGTAGTAACTAATCCCTCGGCTTTAATTTTTTCAAAAGTTGAGAAATTTTGCTGGTAGGGTTCGGAAAATTGAGATTATTTCCCCCCTGGTTTTTTTTTGCAAGGCCCTGCTATTGGAAAGTATACCTCCTAATATTCGTCAACTAATGTGGATGCAGGTAGATGGTGATCCAGCACAATTTGATAGACGTGTTAGAAACGAGTTGGATAGACAATATCCAAATAGATGGATAGGACGAAGAGGTCAACAGAACTGGCCAGCCAGTTCTCCGGTCTTTACAAGTTTCGACTATTTTTATATTTATATCAAAATAATTGTTCACGATACACCGCCAACGACACCTCAGGATATGAAAGTATGAATAAGAAAAGTGTTTCGTTCCATATCGCAAAATATATTATCCAGGGTTCAGCACTCATTTCAAGAAAGACTTCGCCTGTGCATCGAGAATAATGGACACCATTTTGAACATTTATTAATATAATACACTATTTATGATTCTTAATTTCTTGATGAAATGCTTTCTTGCTTTTCATTGCAATACAGGGTGTTCCATTGTTGAGATGAAAAAATTACTCATCAGTGAAATATATAAACGCCTTTTGTGTGAAAAGCAGAAGAGATAGGTATATGGAAACCTAATATAGTTTTGAAGGAAATCTACTTCTGCGTCAGATTACAACAGTGTATATGGGGTGTTTCATTCAGCTTTTTCCCCAAAAATAAGGCTCCGGAACTGCCCGAAATGTCTAAATTATTCAAAGTTTAGAGACTGTAGACTTTATATAGGCTCATTTCATTGAAATAATTGAACGAAATATCTGGAAAATTTTCATATTGTTGTAAATCATGCCCTAAAGAAAATAACGCCGGCCGCCACTGGAAGCCATAAACCAACTATGACGTAGCTAAGAGCGCGCGAATGTTCGACGTTCGCCACCGTTCCAGGCGTGGCGTTACTTTGAGAATAATGCTACCGACTTCGATGGAATTTCGAGGAATATTCTGGCGCCTTCGATTGCCGAATATAAGCGCCATCCACTCGCCCATCGCCACAGTCAAGCGGAAGTGACAGTGCGGTACGTGGAGCGATCTAGTAAGGCGATAGATATTCGAATAATAGTCGAAGTTTTAGTTGAAGTGTTTGTTGTATTTATAAAGTGGAATGGAGTTAAGTTTGATTATTGTTCAGTGTAGTTGACTACTGGGGAACCCACGGGGAATAACGTAACAATATGTTCTCATGTGCATATGGAGAGAGCCATCAACATCTGAAATACGATATATAGCAGTGACAAGTGCAAGTGCCACCCTCACATCGACAGAAGAGTTGAATTTTGTGAGATCCTCACGAAATTCGTCAATTGTATGACTTTGTTGTACATCATACGTTATTTTGGATGAAATTACCTTTTATCTTGGGAGGAAAATGAATTGTCAAAATTTTCGATCCTGAAGTGATTCAAATATATTTCACGTCAAATTCACATCCATTATTTCCAAAATTAAATTTTGTGGCAGGAATTTGGGTCCTTTTGTTGGACCATTCTTTCTTAATCAAACCTAAATGCTGAGGAATATACATCATATTCAACTGAGGCTAATATATTAGAAGTTCTGGACAAAATAAAATTTAAATTTTTTATTTTCAACACTTGTATTTCGAAAACGCTATATTTTTAGAAAAAGGTTCATCAAGAAAATATTGATGAATTGATTCTCAAAATCTCAACTTTGCATTTCGAAATCGCTTGAAACAACAACTGTTTTGAATTTTTGGAAAAATATTTATTGAAATCATCAATATTTTTACAGATAATGAAATTCATTCCAAATTGAATACACAATGTTTTCGCTGTGTTTGAGCAATTTTGTATTCAATCCTCATTCTTAAGATGGCTCTGAAATTGCTGTCATTTATGACTGACTCCTCATAAGTCATAGAAACAGGGCCAGAATCGTTTGTTCCTCTCGAAGCCAGTTCTTGACGCCCACAAATCTTTATAGTTTCCACAATTGCTGTTTGCAGATTAGGTGGTGACCACTTTTAGCTGGGACACAGTGTATAATGTAACACACCGATTCTGTACCTCCTCATAATTTTTGCAAAACATTTCTACGCAGTTTCACGACACGCTCGAAATTGCTATTGATTCCTAAATGATTCTCAGTTCTTCGAATGTCAAATTTTGCCTGCATTAAAATTGTTGCTTCACATTTGAAACGAATAAATGAATATTTCGTTATATTACTACGCACTAGAAAACATATAATTACGTTTCAAAAACAAATAATAATTTGTGAAAATACACAAATAACCTCAATAAATCTAGTTATCCTTCAGACAGACCCGGCCTAGCCTAATTTGTTTCCAATGTTTCATGAACACATAATTTTATGAAAGCTCGGAACAGTGGTGTTTCCATTTTCATAGCTAGAATTGCGTTTTCAACTTTTTTTCCTGAATTTTCAAAGGATTGTCAGGGTAGCCCTGTAAAGTAAACTCTAAAGTTTGCCAAACTTTAATGATATGTTTCAACTGTCTTGGTGTCGAACAGGAAAATAAATTTTGAACAAAATCGTAACGATAGTTGAAAAGTATTGAAAATAGTTTATAGTTAATTCAGACTGAATTTTATCTCTCCAAAATTGAAGTGAATTATATCTTACCGTTAGTACCATCCTGTTACCAATGTCAACATTCACTATATTTCGAACTTGGAGAGCAGTGTAAAGTCAAAAATGCTAAATAATCACCTTCCCAGAAGCTCTTTGAATGAAATGAAGCAAATCTATTGAACAATGACTTGTAGATAACTCATTATTACATTACATATAACAAAACGGAAGAAACTCTGGTTCACTTGCTAGTCAATGAACTAAATTGTGAATCCTGTTCCTCCCAAATGTCCCCTCCGCTACTTCAATGTTTCTTTGGTAACCATGAATGCAGGAGATGTATGGCGATATCTGAAAAGTGTTTCATATGCACTTTACCCAGAATATCAAGAAGAAATTGTTTTTTGGAGAGACTGTGTTTCAAACAACACTAAAATGTTCTTTTGCCAACGAAGTTTGCCTTTTCTCAAATAGGTTGAAGCTCATGAAAAAATTTGCATCTTTGGCGCAAATACAAAGGATGATTATGAAAAAACTGTTTGAAAAAGTTAGACCAAACAAAGAGCTGATTTCGGGAAAGGTGAGTTATTTATATTTGTCATTTGCCATATGGGTATTTTCAATATTACTTCTTCTCTTTACGATGATTTTCTGTATAAAAATGTGTTTTTGTTCAACTGTCACAGAATTTGACATTTCTACATCTCTGTTGATGCGTGAATGTCCACTTTTTCACCGGGGAAAATAGACATTTTTTCACTGTCAAAGTAAACATGAAATATTACGTTTTGAAGGTTTTATTTTTGAGAAAGTCAATTATTAATCGATCATTCGTCATAAAACAATTTTATTATTTGGAATAATAATCAATTGTAATGTGAGTTGATTCCACATATTCGTCAGATATTTTAGTTTGTTTGGAAGAAGATAGACAATTCGATATTTTGTTAAAAATCTCAAATTTGTTATTCAAACAATCTTCGGTGTATGCTTCTGCTACGGAGGCAGCTTTTCAGCCACCGTGATGTTTCATGAATGTATAGTTGCCCCCTGCATTGTATAGAAGAGTTACAGAGATTCTCCTGAAACAGTGACCTGTGTAGCTCTTATATATGTCTTTTCCCAGCTATTTCATAATCAAGCTGGTTGATACATTTTCCTGTCGAATATTCCGAATATGATCTATTACTTTTTGTATGAGGCGGCCGTAGTGCTCTATACTTGCGGTATATCTCAATGGTATCAGAATTTGAAACAGTGAGGGTTCTTCAAGGTTCAAGGTTCAATAGAAATAGATCTATAGTTATAAGTAATAATTCTTCAACTGTTTCTTGACGTACCATTCACGAAATTGGTCATATTATGTTGTCACATAAACTAACTTGGATTTGGCCGGTAACATATTAGATACTATTGCATTTGCTTTCTCAGATATATCTATTCGAGTAATACTACCACCATTAAAATCAACATCCATCTTCTTGAATATAACTTGAAATTGAAGCAACTACGATCGAACAGGTCAAAAAGTCTAACACGCGGCTTGTCAACAAACCGTCAATAGTAACAACACAGAAAGACCACTGGATGTTGTGAAATTGTATTGTGAGTATTGATATTATCAAGGATAGAATGTATGAAAAATATACATAATACTAAGTTATTTTGAGCTGAGTTTTTTCAGACAGGACAAATTTCTATATTCGATTTCACTGAGAACATTGAATGCTATTTTCAAGACAACAGAACGTTGCTAGCAACGGCTATCAAATTCGCAAAAAAGATCGATCCATTGTATCTCACGAAAAATTGTGAGTAGATAAACAACATCGATACGAGCTCAAAACCTCATGTATTTTCTTATGGAGCTAAACTTTTTGCAATTTTTGGTTCAAACAGGAGTGGGGGAAACGTGTGACGTCATCGACGCAGGATGGAATGAGTATCGTAGCGATTCAAGCGTGGAACTCCGCCCCTCGGCCCCCTTGGTACTCCGCCGCACCTATCAGCCCCCTCAGTACTCCACCCTCGTCCCCCTTGGGACTCCGCATCACTGCTCAGGCCCCCTTGTCACGTGATTTTCATTAAAACAAATTTATAGTTATGAGATTCGAACCTGAATCGCCGGGTGCGAGATATTGTCCTTAGCCTCTACACCAACGTAAGATATTGAAAGTAACTGCGAATGTTGGGTATTTATAGCGTTAGTTTTGTCGGTACCGAAATTGACTCATTCCGTAGAATGTTAGGAAAGTTGTAATCGTCATTATCGTGTTGAAGATAGGAAAATATACGTAGATTAGGGAACTAATTAATATTTCATATAAATATGTGTATATGTGTCTAAGAGCTAGAGACGCGTGTGACGTAATCGAGGCAAAGAGAGATGGAGATGGAATCGAGGTTATACGCTGCCAATGCCAGCATTGCAGGGTCGGCGTTGCCGGTTGTACAATAAATCATTCTTTATGGGGCAATATAGTGTTGCCGGTTTGAAAATGAAGAGTAAGTAATGATACTGTGTACGGGATGTCTCAAAATACATCATAGAAAGAAAAAAACATGACGTCGAAGTGTACAGGGTGCGCCAAAATATATCATTTAAGAAGAAACATGTCAGTTTAAGAGAAGTCTAGCATTCCAACATGCCAAATGGGCATTGAGTCTCGTATCTTTGTTAACCAAGTTAGCATCATCAGGAGGAAGAGGAAACCCGAAAGTGTCGAGGGGTTACGCGTTGTGGACTCAACGTGGGGGCAATGGAGGAGCGAAGTATTCAGCAATGAGATTTTGCATGAGTTTCGACCGTTTTTGCGTGCGTTTCCGACCGTTTTTTTGGCATTTTCGACCATTCTTCGTTCGTTTTCGACCGTTTTTCGTGCGTTTTCGATCGTTTTGCATACGTTTTATATTTTTGTTGAGGGTATCATAAGGCGGTGAGGTTAGATGAAAGAGAAGAAATGATTCAGAAATGTATTATCCATTTTTATTTTGGTGATATATCACAAAGCCATTTGTATAAAATATCTACGTTTCGGAGACTGCAATTGTAGCTGGTTCGGTTGCGAATGTGATGCATACAGGGTGAGGCACCTTCGTTATTGTCGAATGTGGGAATCATTCAAATTCACAACGCGTGTAGGTATATTCTTCTCGTGAAATTTTTCAGTCAGAAAGGTATGTTTTTGATATCCACGCACATAAATGGCATCGACACTTTGTAGATTTTTCATGAGGATGGCATCCAATTGATTATATTTTACAAAGCCAGAGAAATACCTCAATCCGTGAATGTTTCGCTCCAAATAACAGGCAGTACGGCGATCTTCTTTACTCAAACAGGAAAATGATGTATTTGCCAGCAGTAAAAAGTTAGTACACTGAATTCCAACCCTAATGGCTATTTCTTAAGGATGGAATTTCTGCTCGACGGTGAACAGCAAGGAAAGAAGCGAAAGCACATGTTCAGTTCCATTTTTTAATAATTTCGCTGAGTGGGGGGTGTTCTATGACAGTGTCGAGCACAATGATGCAATAGGCTCTAGTATTTTGAGGAAATTTTTCGGATGCTCCGATTTCAAGTTTTACATCAACACTGGAACTTTTGATGCTCTCATCCCTTCTGGAACAATCGATGACAAAGAGAGCTTTGTCCGTGAAAACAGTGGAAGTGAGAAGAGGATTATGTTGATTAGTCATTTTGTAGCTGATACCAAATTGTGAGTAGTTGAAATAAGCTTGCGAAAAATTCCCCTTTGCAAAATCCAAATGCATATTTTTCTTGGAGTAATTCTCACCGTTTAGAGTGAGCATTATATTGGTGATATTCAAATGATTGAATATTGTTGGATCATTGTTGACTTTAGTGTAATCACTATTTTTTTGGAAACATACAATCACACCTTGTGTGAGAGCAGGCAGCATATGAAGTTCCATTTTCTGAACGGTATGAGAATAGGAGTAACTGCTTGGATAGCTTTCAAAAGTTGCTATTTGATTTGATCATGCATAAATATTCGTTCAACTTTCAGTTCAATATTTTCAATTTCCAATTTAACTTCCGTTTTCGGCAGGAGTCTCATCTATTTTGAAACAGTTGCTATCATCTCCAGCTCTTACTAATCGAATGGTATGTTTACCGTAAACAACGCACTGATAATCATTGAAGATATTCAAAAAATGTTTGATGGAGATGAGCATGTTGAATGTTAGATGAGTTGTGTTGATGACGCCTGTATTGTTGGGAAAAGTTCAGCCGGAGGTGGCCAAGTGTTTGATTTATTCGTCGGTGTAGATGAGAAAGCCTCTTACAGTACTAACAATTCCAAGTTCACGAACTGCTTCCAATTCATTACCACTCTGCTCATAACTAGCAGATTGAAATATGAAAGCGCCAGCATTGTTTACGAAAGGTCTTCTCAACTTTTCCACTGATGAACAGCATCGTAGGCATCAGATTGATTGATGTTGATTTCAATAACATCGTTGTTGCGACAAGACTTGACATAAAGATAGTAGGTACGCCACTTTACCTTTTGTATGGACTCATCGATTTGCGGTTTTCGGACACACTTGATTGGACAACATGGTAACCAAGAGATTCCAGAAACAATTTATTTTTCGTTCTCAATAGTTGTCGACTAGTGAAGGTCTTGGTGAAGAGTGACTTGGGGTATGGAGGTGTATTATTTTTATAGATAGTCAGCACCATACTTTCGCTTCAATTCCAAACGAATTATTATTTCTTCGTTTCGGAAATCAATGAGCCAGGAATGTTGGTCGAGCACTCGCAGCGTAATATTGTTCATTTCGTCTCTATGTGCAATAGGTAGGTGAATGGGGTGATTAGGTTTTTCGTCAATTACGTACCGAGGATCAACACCAACAGCAAATTCGTATATCGTATGAGCCGGTCTGTCGTTGTAGGAGGCTCCAAACGTTATATTGCTATCTATGTGTATGGTGCGTACTTGAATGATATCCACAGGTAGATCGGATTCGTAATAAATTTTTGGTTTGAGAAGAGTAGATGAAAATCCCAGTATATGAGCCAAGCTATTTGCAGGTCAGAAATCAATCGAGTGTTTCAGAAAGAATATTTCACTTTTCAGCGTATTATTATTCGGTTTTAGATAGAAAAAATCCTCAGGGATTTCCTTGAACGTTTTAGGTGAGATGTATTTGTTTATTAATTCTTCAATGTCACCAATTTCGTAAGATCCAACAGGAATATCGATGCTTTTTTGTTTAGTTTTGTCAGCGTTTTAATAGTAGTAGAATTTCGTACCTTCCTCAATGTTGGGTATACTGTTGTATGAATGGAAACTGAGCAAAGCCAAGTATATTCAGAATCAGAATCGAATCGAATGGGTGGATTGAAATAGATGGAGAGCGTCGAAAAACGACTCGTTAGCGTTAAAATCATAGACATGACTGATATAATGCCAGTATGACATAACCTTAAATAATGATTGAAACAACAACAAGATTTTGAATAAAAATCATTCATTTCTACAATGATAACATCCCATTTGTGAACTCACAATAATAATAATAATAATGATAATGATTATCACTTTATTTACTCAGATTGATTTGTATAACCACAGGAGCAGAAGTACAAATGAAAAAGAGAAATGACAAGTAAATCGACAAAGTATGCGGTCCCATATATGATGGAGTATCTTCAAAATGGTTCCTAGGCCGAAAGGAAATCGATTTTGAAAAGCGTAGCGGATACATAAAATTGGCTGGGTATATACCCGGTATATATGAACTGTTATTTCTCGACATGCCTGGAAATTATAACTCTGAGGATTTGAATATATACAAAAAAATTTGGATTTATCGATCGCTCACAAGAATTCCGCTGGAGATGTAAAAGGCACTCAGAGGTACAAGTACACCAACATAATCAAACCGTTGTTTCCTACAACAGGAAATCGTCGTAAAACTGGTACTGGGTTTTTTCAACCTAAAACACCTCTCACTACTACTACTTTTCATGACATGACATCATGTTTACACACAAAACGTTACCTCTTGCAATGACATTCAATACGAAACCCATTGAATACATTTATTGGGACGATCCCAACGAGCTATGCGAACATCTCAAATTATCACTAGCGTCTCGAGATGCAGGAAATACTTCACACAACAATGAAATAATTGCCATTTTGAATGAACTCAAAGAAGCAGAAATAATTATATGAGAAACACTACGTCCTCCAATACATTATCATTTTCAAAATGGTTATCGATAAGTTTGGACGTAGCGACAGTAACAGAAAGTGAAAATTGCCAACGCCCTCTGGAGGAAGTTTATTGCATTATAACGCAGATGGTAATATTCATTGTGGTGATGTGAAATTGTGTCATGTGAAAAGCCACATCACTGATTACGATGTTGCTAATAAAAAGTATGTGGATGGAACCAACAAAGAACTTTCTCCATATATTTATCAGCTAGCTAAGCAACACGAAAAAAAAATGACCCAAGTAAATGAAAAACTTATCAAATTTCAAGGTGACATTTCCAAACAAATCACCGAAATAAATTCGAATATAGCCAAGATACAATTTACTATCAAGGAAATCAACAAGATTCAAAATGAAGTTCAAGCATAACCATAATAAAAGAGCGGGGTTCACACATCTTCAGCATCAGTCGTCATGACTTCCAAAGACAAGATTCAACTTGTCAACGAATTACATAAACCAATTAGAAGGAATTAGAAGGAATTATCGAAGGAATAGATGACTTATGGCAGATGGACTTCGCTCACCAAAATCGAAATTTCAAACTGATTCTAGTCGTCATAGATTGTTTTTCGTTTTTGATTTCGTGGACTAGACCACTGAAATCAAAAACGGGAGAGGAAACTACCAAAACGTTTGCAAATATCTTGACACATACGAAACGTTGTCCAAAAAATTCACAAACCGATCAAGGCAAAGAATTTCACAACAATACGTTTCAAACTTTGATGAAAAAACATGGAATAAATCACAACAATACGTACAGCATCACTAAGGCTTCTATGACTGAACGTACCATTAGAACGTTGAAAGAAAGACTTTTCAAATATTTTTGTCTGAATGGCAACTACAAATGGTTGAATGTCCCACCCCGACAGTTGTTCTTCAAATTCGCCTAATTTATTCAATATAACATCCACAACGTTTTCATTGTACCAAGCAGCCAAGTCCATACTTGAATCGATAACTTTATTTGCCGTACTGAAATATTTGCGATCAACAATATCACCATCATTCGATTTCTTATTAAAATCTCCTGAAAATGTAGAATTAACTTTGAGGCATGACATTTGTTTTGAAATTTTGTGAATCTCACGTTTGAATAATGGAAAAGCATCGTCTAGAAACTTTTTAGGTTCTTTATGAGTCAAATTGATGATTACCCCCGTTGTTACTCTACTATTGAAAACATTGTTAACATTTTGTCACTTTACCCTGGTGCTTTGTCGTTTCAAACCCGAGCCTATATGTTTATCATTCATCATTTTGATAATAACTTTAAAGCGTTTCAATTTCCCAATTCGTGTAATCATTGTTTTTCCCCAACCGGAAATTGAATTTTTTTCATAGTTAAAACGCATTTCCTTATATGTTTATTAATTTATTGTATAGCTTGTTTGGCAATATGATCCGAATAATTATCTTTGATGTGTAAGATGTATTTATCAATTACCGACTTGATTTTTGGAAAATCAACCATTTGGATTTCATTTATTGACATGACTCATCGATATTTTGTTCACAAATGAAGTTCTTAGTATGATGGGTCGATTTTGGAAGCTGCAGAAAATTGAATCTCGTTCTGTGGACACTGTTGAGATGGTTCTTGAAGCTGTTGAGATTAAAGTTCGTTCTGGAAAGGTTGCTAAGAGTGGGGGTAATGTCTTTCGTGGAGCGATTGTGATAAATGGGCGAGCTACAATTATAATTGAAAAAATCAATTGTCATTCAATACAAGTACTAAACACAAGTCATTCTGTAAGTACTAAACACATAAAAAGTATTGAAAACACTACTTTATGCAGATCATATCTATGAATGAGAAACTTTTTGAGTCGAACAAAAAGTATT
Source organism: Leptinotarsa decemlineata (assembly GCF_025532065.1). NCBI lineage: Eukaryota > Metazoa > Arthropoda > Insecta > Coleoptera > Chrysomelidae > Leptinotarsa > Leptinotarsa decemlineata. The sequence continues at coordinate 594,078 of NW_027412543.1, forward strand.
GTATTCAATCACAAACTCTAGACATATTTCGAACAGAGAAAAAATGGGAAAGCAGTACTAACCTTAATTTCGTACAAATTCAAATAAAACAACATGACAGCGTATTTTTCTTATGATAAATTTTTCCTAATGGGGTGTGATACTTCTCCGTCACTCGATGTGGTAGAAAGTTGTTGTTGTTAATTAGTTTCCTCTTCACGACCGAACTTGAATTTTTGAAAATCCACCTGCGAGAAACCAAAATTTAAATAACAATTAATGTTTCAAATTATACGAACACTCTCTCAACTATTTTATTGTTGTATTTATTTTATTTTTAATGTCAAAAATACCTTATTAGTTTATTACGACAACATAAATAAAAGTTATTCCTTTGTTACTATACGTTTTATTCAACTCGAAAGCTGGTCACAAAATGAGCTTCTGCTTATAATATTATAAATGTGTATATAGACAATCTATGGCATTGTCAAAGGTAAATAGATAAAATACGGGAAAAACTCTTATTCAGCTTGGATGATTCTCGAGTGAAATTTATAATCTCATTTCACGGTTATGAGGCTATCATCTAATGGAACATCAAAACAAATTGTACGATACAATAAATATTGTAAGAGATAGTATTCGATAAAAATGGATGTCAACAATTATCGGTTCTTATCTTTTATTCATTATTAATGATTGAGAAATATCAGCAATTGTCACTTCCTATCTTCTGATATATGTAGGATGAAAATAGTAGTCCGGGGTTGGCTTGAGGAATACGTAATTACCTCTAAACTGTTTTGTATTACAAAATAATTGGAAAAAAAAAACAATAACCCTCAAAAAGTATATATAAAAAAACACTACAGTAAATTTGAATTAAATTAAATTTGAATAAATTCATTTGAGAAAAAGTAAAGAACGTATAAAAAATTTTGCAATGAAAATTCTTAAGTGAGCATGGAAAACACGTTCAGATGGAAATCGTTGCACTTGTCACTAGTATCACCTTCAACTGATACAAATAACTCATCATTTCGCCTCGCAGGAGGTATTTATAGGAAAATAAGTGATGACAAATTATGAAATCAAACAGAGAGCCTTTGTTCCGTCGCTTTGAGAACTGCATATCTCTGGTTGCTGATTCAGCATTGACAGTAATCAATGTCACCTTGGGTAAGAAAAGGAATATAGGTGATGACATATTATGCAATCAAACAAAGAGCTTTTGTTTCGTCGTACTGAATTGTTATGAAGCCACGTGTCTGGCTTTATCAATAAGTGATAGCTATAATTCTGCATACCTATATTATATATTCTTACCAACTTGAAATGAGTTGGTTGTACAACTCTAATCAAAATACATGCTGACATCGTAGATTCTATGATAACTTTATGAACGTCAAATTTCATGCATGATTTCTTTTTCTCTTGCCTCGTTGCGTGTTCTGGAACAAATTCAACAGTATTTTGTTTCCAAATGACGATCTTGAAATATAAATTTCAATTCACAATTGAATGGTGTACTCTTTGGAATTGCGCCTGCGCAAATACTGCTAACTGGCCCTCATCGACTGATGTTGGACAAATCAATTTTCATTGTTTACATAAGCCTTCACGCATATTTCCTTGGAATTTCACCCACATTCGGTACGTTTACATATTGAACAAAAATTATTGTAGTCGAAAGTACAAAATTTGTTTTTCAGCATCGTTGACGACATATTCTACATTTTGAGGCTGGAACACTTTGTCTTGAATGTGTAAATTAGTATTTTCAAGACAACAGTCGTTTGAAAGCGATAACGCGATAACTCATCGGGACAAAAACTACGTCAAGATGTATGTTTTCAATATATCAGACGATGTAAATTTACTTTGCCAGTTGTACAAAAAATGTTGCTTGTATTTCGTGTAATAAATTCGTGGTTTCATGCCACATTCGAGAGAATTTTTGGCTTCGACCTGCGGTCTGGGCCAAATATTGACACTCTTTCTTGGCACTCAATACAGAAATGACTATAAAGACTTTTTTACATATTCGCCTGGAGAACGTTTGGGAGACGTCATAGCCTCTACATTAGAATGTCCAGTTTGCTTGACAAAATGCTCATCAGATTTGTTTTGGATGATTCTCTCGAACGAGAGATCGTGCTGTATGTAAAGGTCCAAATTTGAAACAAATATTCGAGATAATAGAAGTACCTTGCAGAAATGCTTGCAACGGCTATTAAATCCGCCAAAATGGTCGATCCATAGTATCTCACGAAATATTGTGCAAATTTGCATATTTCTCAGATATATCTATTCGGGTTATACTACCACCATTGAAATCAACATCCATCTTCTTAGATATAACTTGAAATTGAAGCATCTACGATCAAACAAGTCAAAAAGGCTAACACGCGGCTTGCCAACAAACCGTCTATTGTAACAACACAGAAAGACCACTGGATGTTGTGAAATTGTATTGTAAGTATTGATATCATCAAATATAAAATGAATGGAGAAGGGAAGTATTACTTATTTTTTTTGGGCTAAGTTTTTTCATGCAGAAAAAAATTCTGTATTCGATTTCACTGAAAACATTCAATACTATTTTCAAGAGAAAAGTCGTTTGAAAGCGATAACGCGATAACTTATCTTTACAAAAATAACGTCAAAATGTCTGTATTCCATATATTTCAGACGATGTTAATTCACTTTAACAGTTGTACAAAAAATGTTGTTTTTATTTCGTGTATAAAATTCGTGTTTTCATGCCACATTCGAGAGTATTTTTGGCTTCGACCTGTGATATGGGCCAAATATTGACACACTCCTTTTCCGCACTCAATACAAAAATAACTATTGAGAATTTTCACATATGCGCCTGGAGAACGTATGGAAGACGTCAGGGCCTCTGCATGAGAATATCCAGTTTGCTTGACACGACGATCATCAGATTTGTTTTGGATGTTTCTCCCGAACGAGAGATTGTCCTGTATGTAGAGGCCCAACTTTTGGGACAAATATTCGAGATACTAGAAGTACCTTGCGAAAATGCTAGCAACGGCTAGGTCGATACATAGTATCTCACGGAATATTGTGCAGAAATGCATATTTCTCAGATATATCTATTCGGGTTATACTACCACCATTGAAATCAACATCCATCCTCTCAAATATAAATTGAAATTGAAGCAACTACGATCAAACAAGTCAACAAGTCTAACACGCGGCTTGCCAACAAACCGCCTACAGTAACAACACAGAAAGACCACTGGATGTTGTGGAATTGTATTGTAAGCATTGATATCATCAAATATAGGATGAATGAAAAAGAGAAATATTACTTAGTCATTTTGGGCTAAGTTCTTTCAGACAGGAAAAATTTCTGTAATCGAATTTACTGAAAACATTGAATACTATTTTCAAGACAACAGTCGTTCAGAAGCGATAACGTGATAAATTATTGGGACAAAAACTACGTCAAGATGTATGTATTCAATAAATTTCAGACGATGTTAATTCACCATAACAGTCGTACAAAAAATGTTGTTTGTATTTCGTGTATAGAATTCGTGTTTTCATGCCACATTCGGGAGTATTTTTGACTTCGACCTGCGGTATGGGCCAAATATTGACATTTTTTTTCCGCATTCAATACAGAAATAACTATGAGGACTTTTTACATATTCGCCTAAAGAACGTTTGGAAGACGTCATAGCCTCTACATTAGACTGTCTAGTTTGCTTGACAAAACGGTTATCAGATTTCTTTTGGATGTTTCTCCCGAACAAGAGATTGTCCTGTATGTAGAGGCCCAACTTTTGGGACAAATATTCTAGACACTAAAAGTACCTTGCAAAAATGCAAGCAACGGCTATCAAATCCGTCAAAAAGGTCGATCCATAGTATCTCACGGAATATTGTGCAAATTTACATAGTTCTCAGATATATCTATTCGGGTTATACTACCACCATTGAAATCAACATCCATCTTCTTGAATACAACTTGAAATTGGAGCAACTATGATCAAACAAGTCGAAAAGTCTAACACGCGACTTGCCAACAGACCGTCTATAGTAAAAACATAGAAAGACCACTAGATGTGAAATTGTATTTCAAGTATTGATATCGGAAATGAAAGAGAGAAGTATCACTCAGTTATTTTGGGCTAAGTTTTTTCAGACAGGAAAAATTTCTGTATTCGATTTTACTGAAAACATTGAATACTATTTTCAAAACAACAGTCGTTTGAAAGCGATAACGCGATAACTCATCGGGACAAAAACTACGTCAATGTATGTATTCAATATATTTCAGACGATGTAAATTCACTTCAACAGTTGTACAAAAAATGTTGTTTGTATTTCGTCTATATAATTCGTGTTTTCATGCCACATTCGAGAGAATTTTTGGCTCTGACCTGCGGTCTGGGCCAAATATAGACACTCTTTCTTGGCACTCAATACAGAAATAACCATAAAGACTTTTCACATATTCGCCTGGAGAACGTTTGGAAGACGTCATAGCCTCTACATTAGAATGTCTAGTTTGCTTGACAAAACGGTTATCAGATTTGTTTTGGATGTTTCTCCCGAACGAGAGATTGTCCTGTATGTAGAGGCCCAACTTTTGGGACAAATATTCGAGATACTAGAAGTACCTTGCGAAGATGCTAGCAACGGCTATCAAATCCGCCAAAAAGGTCGATACATAGTATCTCACGGAATATTGTGCAGAAATGCATATTTCTCAGATATATCTATTCGGGTTATACTACCACCATTGAAATCAACATCCATCTTCTCAAATATAAATTGAAAGTGAAGCAACTACGATCAAACAAGTCAAAAAGTCTAACACGCGGCTTGCCAACAAACCGCCTACAGTAACAACACAAAAAGACCACTGGATGTTGTGAAATTGTATTGTTAGCATTGATATCATCAAATATAGGATGAATGAAAAAGAGAAGTATAACTTAGTCATTTTGGGCTAAGTTCTTTCAGACAGGAAAAATTTCTGTAATCGATTTTACTGAAAACATTGAATACTATTTTCAAAACAACAGTCGTTCAGAAGCGATAACGTGATAACTTATTGGGACAAAAACTACGTCAAGATGTATGTATTCAATATATTTCAGACGATGTGAATTCACTATAACAGTCGTACAAAAAATGTTGTTTGTATTTCGTGTATAAAATTCGTGTTTTCATGGCACATTCGGGAGTATTTTTGACTTCGACCTGCGGTATGGGCCAAATATTGACACTCTTTTTCCGCACTCAATACAAAAATAACTATAAAGACTTTTTACATATTCGCCTGGAGAACGTTTGGAAGACGTCATAGCCTCTACATTAGAATGTCTAGTTTGCTTGACAAAACGGTTATCAGATTTGTTTTGGATGTTTCTCCCGAACGAGAGATTGTCCTGTATGTAGAGGCCCAACTTTTGGGACTAATATTCGAGACACTAGATGTACCTTGCAAAAATGCTAGCAACGGCTATCAAATCCGTCAAAAAGGTCGATCCATAGTATCTCATGAAATATTGTGCAAATTTACATAGTTCTCAGATATATCTTTTCGGGTAATACTACCACCAATGAAATCAACATCCATCTTGAAATTGGAGCAACTACGATCAAACAAGTCGAAAAGTCTGACACGCGACTTGCCAACAAACCGTCTATAGTAAAAACACAGAAAGACCACTGGATGTTGTGAAATTGTATTTCAAGTATTGATATCATCGAAAATGAAAAAAAGAGGTATTACTTAGTTATTTTGGGCTAACTTTTTTCAGACAGGAAAAATTTCTGTATTCGATTTTACTGAAAACATCAAATAATATTTTCGAAACAACAGTCGTTTGAAAGCGATAACGCGGTAACTCATCGAGACAAAAACTACGTCAAGATGTATGTTTTCAATATATTTCAGACGATGTAAATTTACTTCAACAGTTGTACAAAAAATGTTGCTTGTATTTCGTGTATTAAATTCGTGGTTTCATGCCACATTCGAGAGAATTTTTGGCTTCGACCTGCGGTCTGGGCCAAATATTGACACTCTTTCTTGGCACTCAATACAGAAATATAAAGACTTTTTACATATTCATATTCGCCAGGAGAACGTTTGGAAGACGATAAAGCCTCTACATTAGAATGTCCAGTTTGCTCGACAAAACGGTTATCAGATTTGTTTTGGATGTTTCTTCCGAACGGAAGATTGTGCTGTATGTAGAGGTCCAACTTTGGAACAAATATTCGAGATACTAGAAGTACCTTGCAAAAATGCTAGCAACGGCTATCAAATCCGTCAAAAAGGTCGATCCATAGTATCTCACGGACTATTGTGCAGAAATGCATATAACTCATATATATTTATTCGGGTTATACTACCACCATTGAAATCAACATCCATCTTCTCAAATATAAATTGAAATTGAAGCAACTACGATCAATCAAGTCAAAAAGTCTAACACGCGGCTTGCCAAAAAACCGCCTATAGTAACAACACAGAAATACCACTGGATTTTGTGGAATTGTATTGTGAGTATTGATATCATCAAAAATAGGATAAATGAAAAAGAGAAGTATTACTTTGTCATTTTGGGCTAAGTTCTTTCAGACAGGAAAAATTTCTGTAATCGATTTTACTGAAAACATTGAATACTATTTTCAAGACAACAGTCGTTCAGAAGCGATAAGGTGATAACTTATTGGGACAAAAACTACGTCAAGATGTATATATTCAATATATTTCAGACGATGTAAATTCACTATAACAGTCGTACAGAAAATGTTGTTTGTATTTCGTGTATAAAATTCGTGTTTTCATGCCACATTCGGGAGTATTTTTGACTTCGACCTGCGGTATGGGCCAAATATTGTCATTTTTTTTCCGCATCCAATACAGAAATAACTATGAAAACTTTTTACATATTCGCCTAAAGAACGTTTGGAAGACGTCATAGCCTCTACATTAGAATGTCTAGTTTGCTTGACAAAACGGTTATCAGATTTGTTTTGGATGTTTCTCCCGAACAAGAGATTGTCCTGTATGTAGAGGCCCAACTTTTGGGACAAATATTCGAGACACTAGAAGTACCTTGCAAAAATGCTAGCAACGGCTATCAAATCCGTCAAAAAGGTCGATCCATAGTATCTCACGAAATATTGTGCAAATTTCCATATTTCTCAGATATATCTATTCGGGTTATACTACCACCATTGAAATCAACACCCATCTTCTTAGATGTAACTTGAAATTGAAGCATCTACGATCAAACAAGTCAAAAAGGCTAACACGCGGCTTGCCAACAAACCGTCTATTGTAACAACACAGAAAGACCACTGGATGTTGTGAAATTGTATTGCAAGTATTGATATCATCAAATATGAAATGAATGGAGAAGAGAAGTATTACTTATTTATTTTGGGCTAAGTTTTTTCATACAGAAAAAAATTCTGTATTCGATTTCACTGAAAACATTCAATACTATTTTCAAGAGAAAAGTCATTTGAAAGCGATATCGCGATAACTTATCTTTACAAAAATAACGTCAAAATGTCTGTATTCCATATATTTCAGACGATGTTAATTCACTTTAACAGTTGTACAAAAAATGTTGTTTTTATTTCGTGTATAAAATTCGTGTTTTCATGCCACATTCGAGAGTATTTTTGGCTTCGACCTGTGATATGGGCCAAATATTGACACACTCCTTTTCCGCACTCAATACAAAAATAACTATTGAGAATTTCACATATGCGCCTGGAGAACGTATGGAAGACGTCAGGGCCTCTGCATGAGAATATCCAGTTTGCTTGACACGACGATCATCAGATTTGTTTTGGATGTTTCTCCCGAACGAGAGATTGTCCTGTATGTAGAGGCCCAACTTTTGGGACGAATATTCGAGACACTAGAAGTACCTTGCAAGGTCGATCCATAGTATCTCACGAAATATTGTGCAAATTTACATAGTTCTCAGATATATCTTTTCGGGTTATACTACCACCAATGAAATCAACATCCATCTTCTTGAATACAACTTGAAATTGGAACAACTACGATCAAACAAGTCGAAAAGTCTAACACGCGACTTGCTAACAAACCGTCTATTGTAAAAACACAGAAAGACCACTGGATGTTGTGAAATTGTATTTCAAGTATTGATATCATCGAAAATGAAAAAGAGAAGTATTACTTAGTTATTTTGGGCTAACTTTTTCAGACAGGAAAAATTTCTGTATTCGATTTTACTGAAAACATTAAATACTATTTTCAGCTATAATATCCCAAGGACATTGATAACTAACGAAATAATTTTATCACAGTTTTCGAAAGCACGTTATTTGGTAACATCCCGACGCCGAAGACGGAGGGATGTTACCTAAAATAACGTGCTTGAGGAAGTTGTGATAAAATTATGAGTTATTTATCAATGTTCGAGGGATATTCGGTGAGAAAATTTTTTGCAATTCGAACAAAATTATTTATTGAACACACAGTTATTAAAAGAACAATTCGTATAATGATATTCCGTTGATCTTGCTGTATTTGCCTCGGTTACTGCATAGGTGTTTCCACGCATACTATTGATTATTTGGTTATGATGTTCCTGATCAATATTCAAATAAGGTTTTATGGAATTTCCATTATTGTGCCCAGTAATTTTCAACAATTGCTGTTCTTGAACTCCACTCTCAGCTAGTTGACTGACTGCAGTTGCTCTATTAGAGTGATTGGTTATTTTCCTCTGTTTCGTATCCAAGCCAATTGCTTCAGCAGAAGATTTCGTCCATCCGTTGATTATATTTCTACCCAGAGGCATATTGTCATACCAGTTATCGCTTCCTGTCTTCCAGTGACGATTTGGCCTTAAAAATAGTCTATTTGTCTTGATATTTGTGCCTCGTTTTGATAATAGTTTAATGAATAATCTGACAGGACAAGCATTGTTATCACTATTTTGAACTAACCATTTGCTAGAGGCGCAGTTCTTTGAATCCCCTTGGCAGGTTTTACTGAAAATTGGATTATATTCTATCCTATTAGTTGGAGATCCATTGTTGTCCTTTTCGATATGAAAATAATCAACTAAGCAAGCAGCACCTTCACCACCTCTCCAAGCCAATTCCACCGCTGCTATGTGATAAAATTTGCGTAGGAGTCCTATAGGGGTATTTTCATCCCAAAAGTTTATAATTTTACTCATTTCATTTGAAGTTAATGGTACTGAGCTTGTTTTGCGTTTAGTGGGATCTGTTTGTAAATTTCTTCGTGCTGCGTCGCGTGCATTCCGCGCTTGTTTTAATGCAACACTTTTAAAGGGGTCTAGCATGATATTATACTCCTTGTAATACTTTTCTTGTAATGATTTGCTTGTTATATTCCATACGGTTTTAACAGTAGCCTCCTTAAACTCTGTGCTATCCATTTTTCTCATATTAATCGCCCAATCCTTGAGTATTAATGCAAGCTCTTCGAGAGTACGATTTCCATCCAATTCATATTTTCTGGCGTCACAAAACTCCATAAATATTTTCCAAGTGTATTTTTTACTATTGACAGTATTTTTTGGTGTATTTTCTTCAATGATTTTGTCAATTGCCGCATCATTTTGAACACCAAAGCGAGGAAGTGACATTTTCGAAATAAATTGAATTACTGAAATGTCAAACAACTTTATTGTGTTGGTTGCTTAGCAATATCATGACATAAGTGATAACTAACCGTGAAAACTATCCATGGGTAGTTATCAGTGTAATGATGGTTTCATTGGTTATTTCGACACACATGACTAGAAATAGACAAATTTGATAGGATAATTTTTTTGGCAAAAAATTTTCGAAACAACAGTCGTTTGAAAGCGATAACGCGGTAACTCATCGGGACAAAAACTACGTCAAGATGTATATTTTCAATATATTTCAGACGATGTAAATTTACTCAACAGTTGTACAAAAAATGTTGCTTGTATTTCGTGTATTAAATTCGTGGTTTCATGCCACATTCGAGAGAATTTTTGGCTTCGACCTGCGGTCTGGGCCAAATATTGACACTCTTCTTTGGCACTCAATACAGAAATGACTATAAAGACTATTTACATATTCATATTCGCCAGGAGAACGTTTGGAAGACGATATAGCCTCTACATTAGAATGTCCAGTTTGCTCGACAAAACGGTTATCAGATTTGTTTTGGATGTTTCTCCCGAACGGGAGATTGTTCTGTATGTAGAGGTCCAACTTTGGAACAAATATTCGAGATACTAGAAGTACCTTGCTAAAATGCTAGCAACGGCTATCAAATCCGCCAAAAAGGTCGATACATAGTATCTCACGGAATATTGTGCAGAAATGCATATTTCTCAGATATATCTATTCAGGTTATACTACCACCATTGAAAACATCCATCTTCTCAAATATAAATTGAAATTGAAGCAACTACGATCAAACATGTCAAAAAGTCTAACACGCGGCTTGCCAACAAACCGTCTATTGTAACAACACAGAAAGACCACTGAAATTGTATTGCAGGTATTGATATCATCAGATATGAAATGAATGAGAAGAGAAGTATTACTTATTTGGGCTGAGTTTTTTCATGCAGAAAAAAATTCTGTATTCGATTTCACTGAGAACATTCAATACTATTTCAAGAGAAAAGTCGTTTGAAAGCGATAACGCGATAACTTATCTTTACAAAAATAACGTCAAAATGTCTGTATTCCATATATTTCAGACGATGTAAATTCACTAACAGTCGTACAAAAAATGTTGTTTCTATTTCGTGTATAAAAATCGTGTTTTCATGCCACATTCGTGAGTATTTTTGACTTCGACCTGCGGTATGGGCCACATATTGACACACTCCTTTTCTGCACTCAATACAAAAATAAATATTGAGACTTTTTACATATTCGCCAGGAGAACGTTCTGGAGACGGCATAGCCTCTACATTAGAATGTCCAGTTTGCTTGACAAAACGGTTATCAGATTTGTTTTGGATGTTTCTCCCGAACGAGAGATTGTCCTGTATGTAGAGGTTCAACTTTGGAACAAATATTCGAGATACTAGAAGTACCTTGCAAAAATGCTAGCAACGGCTATCAAATCCGTCAAAAAGTCGATCCATAGTATCTCACGGAATATTGTGCAGAAATGCATATAACTCATGAATATTTATTCGGGTTATACAACCACCATTGAAATCAACATCCATCTTCTCAAATATAAATTGAAATTGAAGCAACTACGATCAATCAAGTCAAAAAGTCTAACACGCGGCTTGCCAAAAAACCGCCTATAGTAACAACACAGAAATACCACTGGATGTTGTGGAATTGTATTGTAAGTATTGATATCATCAAATATAGGATAAATGAAAAAGAGAAGTATTACTCAGTCCTTTTTGGGATAAGTTCTTTCAGACAGGAAAAATTTCTGTAATCGATTTTACTGAAAACATTGAATACTATTTTCAAGACAACAGTCGTTCAGAAGCGATAACGTGATAACTTACTGGGACAAAAACTACGTCAAGATGTATGTATTCAATATATTTCAGACGATGTAATTTCACTTTAACAGTTGTTCAAAAAATGTTGTTTGTATTTCGTCTATAAAATTCGTGTTATCATGCCACATTCGAGTGTATTTTTGGCTTCGACCTGCGGTCTGGGCCAAATATTGACTCTCTTTTTCCGCACTCAATACAGAAATAACTATAAAGACTTTTTACATATTCGCCTGGAGAACGTTTGGAAGACGTCATAGCCTCTGCATTGGAATGTCCAGTTTGCTCGACAAAACGGTCATCAGATTTGATTTGGATGTTTCTCCCGAACGAGAGATTGTGCTGTATGTAGAGGTCCAACTTTGGAACAAATATTCAAGATACTAGAAGTACCTTGCAAAAATGCTAGCAACGGCTATCAAATCCGCCAAAAAGGTCGATCCATAGTATCTCACGAAATATTGTGCAAATTATCATATTTCACAGATATATCTATTCGGGTAATACTAACACCGATGGAATCAACATCCATATTCTTGAATATAACTTAAAATTGGAAAAACTACGATCAAACAAGTCAAAATTCCAACACGCGGCTTGCCAACAAACCGTCTATTGTAACAACACAGAAAGACCACGGGATGTTGTGAAATTGTATTTCAAGTATTGATATCATCAAATATAAAATGAATGAAAAAGGAAAGTATTACTTATTTATTTTGGGCTAAGTTTTTTCATGCAGAAAAAAATTGTGTATTCGATTTCACTGAAAACAACCAATACTATTTTCAAGACGAAAGTCGTTTAAAAGCGATAACGCGATAACTTATCTGGACAAAACTAACGTCAAGATGTATGTATTCCATATATTTCAGACGATGTTAATTCACTTCAACAGTTGTACAAAAAATGTTGTTTGTATTTCGTGTATGAAATTCTTGTTTTCATGCCACATTCGAGAGTATTTTTGGCTTCGACCTGCGGATTGGCCAAATATTGACACACTTATTTTCCGCACTCAATACAGATATAAATATTGAGACTTTTCACATATGCGCCTGGAGAACGTATGGAAGACGTCATAGCCTCTGCATCAGAATGTCCAGTTTGCTTGACACGACGGTCATCAGATTTGTTTTGGATGTTTCTCCCGAACGAGAGATTGTCCTGTTTGTAGAGACCCAACTTTTGGGACAAATATTCGAGATATTAGAAGTACCTTGCAAAAATGCTAGCAACGGATATCAAATTCGCAAAAAATGGTCGATCCATAGTATCTCACGAAATATTGTGCAAATTTAGATAGTTCTCAGATATAACTTTTCGTGTATTACTACCACCAATGGAATCAACATCCATCTTCCTGAATATAACTTGAAATTGGAGCAACTACGATCAAACAAGTCGAAAAGTCCAACACCCGTCTTGCCAACAAACCGTCTATTGTAACAACACAGAAAGACCACTGGATGTTGTGAAATTGTATTTTGAGTATTGATATCATCAAGGATAGAATGAATGAAAAAGAGAAGTATCACTTAGTTATTTTGGGCTAAGTTTTTTCAGACAGAAAAAATTTCTGTATTCGATTTTACTAAAAACATTGAATACTATTTCTAAACAGTCGTTTGAAAGCGATAACGCGATAACTCATCGGGACGATGTAAATTCACTTTAACAGTCGAACAAAAAAAGTTGTTTGTATTTCGTGTATAAAAACACTCGTTTTCTGCACTCAATACAGAAATAAATATTAAGATTTTCTACATATTCGCCAGGGAAACGTTTGGAAGACGTCATAGCCTCTACATTAGAATATCCAGTTTGCTTGACAAAACGGTTATCAGATCAGTTTTGGATATTTCTCCCGAACGAGAGATTGTGCTGTATGTAGAGGTCCAACTCTGAAACAAATATTCGAGATACTAGAAGTACCTTGCAAAAATGCTAGCAACGGCTATCAAATCCGCCAAAAAGGTCGATCCATAGTATCTCACGGAATATTGTGCATAAATGTATATTTCTCAGATATATCTATACGGGTTATACTACCACCATTGAAATCAACATCCATCTTCTCAAATATAAATTGAAATTGAAGCAACTACAATCAAACAAGTCAAAAAGTCTAACACGCGGCTTGCCAACAGTAACAACACAGAAAGACCACTGGATGTTGTGGAATTGTATTGTAAGCATTGATATCATCAAATATAGGATGAATGAAAAAGAGAAATATTACTTAGTCATTTTGGGCTGAGTTCTCTCAGACAGGGAAAACTTCTGTAGTCGATTTTACTGAAAACATTGAATACTATTTTCAAGACAACAGTCGTTCTGAAGCGATAACGTGATAACTTAACTGGACAAAAACTACGTCAAGATGTATGTATTCAATATATTTCAGACGATGTAAATTCACTATAACAGTCGTACAAAAAATGTTGTTTGTATTTCGTGTATAAAATTCGTGTTTTCATGCCACATTCGAGAGTATTTTTTACTTCGACCTGCGGTATGGGCCGAATATTGACACTATTTTTCCGCACTCAATACAGAAGTGACTATAAAGACTTTTTACATATTCGCCTGGAGAAAGTTTGGAAGACGTCATAGCCTCTGCACTAGAATGTCCATATCCATTGGATGTTGTGAAATTGTATTGTAATTATTGATGTTATCAAGGATAGAATGAATGAAAAAGAGAAGTTTTACTAAGTTATTTTGGGCTAAGTTTTTTCAGACAGGAAACATTTCTATATTCGATATTACTGAAAGCATTGAAAACTATTTTCAAGACAACAGTCGTTCAAAAGCGATAACGCGATAACTTATCGGGACAAGATGTATGTCTACGTCAAGATGTATGTATTCAATATATTTCAGACGATGTTAATTCACTTCGACGGTTGTACAAAAAATGTTGTTTGTATTTCGTGTATAAAATTCGTGTTTTCATGCCACATTCGAGAGAATTTTTGGCTTCGACCTGCGTTGTGGACCGAATATTGACACAATTCTTTTATGCACGCAATACAGTAATAACTATTGAGACTTTTCACATATTCGCCTGGAGAACGTTTTAAAGACGTCATAGACTCTGCACTAGAATGCCCAGTTTGCTTGACTCAACGGTCATCAGATTTGTTTTGAATGTTTCTCCCGAACGAGAGATTATCTTGTATGTAGAAGCCCAACTTTTGGGACAAATATTCGAGATACTAGAAGTACCTTGCAAAAATGCCAGCAACGGCTATCAAATACGCAAAAAAGGTCGATCCGTAGTATCTCACGAAATATAGGGCAAATTTGCCTTCATATCGTGTTCACTGGGAAGGACTGTCGAATGCAGATGGGAAGGTTTTAAATCTGACTCTGTAGATCATTGAGTAGGAGATTTGAGCCGGTTCTAAGCCTCCCCCACCACTATGACGTATTAATTGCTTTTTTTGTTGTTGTTTAGTGAAGTCAAGGCGATGTGACCTTGAAGCGTCTGGTGTATGGATCGTTCAGAATTTTTTTCCGGTTCTGGGCCTCCCCCCACCACTATGACGTATTATTTGCTTTTTTTTATTGTTAAATAACATCAAGGTGATGTGACCTTGAAGTGTCTGGTGCAGGGATCGTTCAGATTTTTTTTTCATATGAAATTTTGTGTGTGTGTGTGTGTGTGTGACATAGTGACGTAATTACAATTACTTGGTGTGTGGGAATGCACGGTACAGGGTTTACATCCTTCAGTTATGTTCATGAAACATGACCTTGAATATGGAATTCAACTTTGAGATTAGGGAACTAGATTGCATACATGGTAAAGTCAGGGTTTGATATTGTCCTTCATGTGTATTCTGTACCTGTTTGTACAGAATAACCACACGTCTGCATACGACGAAGATCCATCGACTGATGAGCGGTCCTTCTTCACCAGTTTGGACGGTACCATCGTGACAGAGAGCGTATACGTCTGCACTCCGTGAAGTTTCAACGACCACTGTTTGCTTGTATCGCCTTCTGTCAACACATCGAGTTGGAATTGGTGGTGGTGGTGGTGGGGGAGCGCCTGTGTTCGACGCATCGAGTTGGCTTCGACCTTGATCGACCTTGATCTACGTCACACCCTTAATGTACGTCATAAGGTAATAAGGATAAGGCGACTTTGAGGTAGTGTTTTGAGTTTGACTTTGAAAGACTTTCATTCACACTTTATATTTTCACAGCTATTTAGAACAATGTTCAAAGTCGCATAACCTTGGGGGTTGACCTTGAGATTTTTAGTCTGTCTCGGTCACATCAACATTGAAATGACCTCTACATACGTCACATGATGTCGACAAGGTGACTTTGAAGAAGTCTTTTGAGTTCGACGTTGAACGAGCTTTATCTACTTCACACCCTTGAACTATGTCAGAAGGTGATACAGTCAATGTGACTTTGAGATAATGTTTTGGATTTAACCTTGAATGACCTTCATTCACTTCCCATATTTTCACGACATTCATTGATTCATGTGATTATTTTGACTTTGAAATGACCTCTACATACGTCACATAATGTCGACAAGGTGACTTTGAAGAAGTCTTTTGAGTTCGACGTTGAACGAGCTTTATCTACGTCACACCCTTGAACTATGTCAGAAGGTGATACGGTCAATGTGACTTTGAGATAATGTTTTGGATTTAACCTTGAATGACCTTCATTCACTTCCCATATTTTCACGACATTCATTGATTCATGTGATTATTTCGACTTTGAAATGACCTCTACATACGTCACATGATGTCGACAAGGTGACTTTGAAGAAGTCTTTTGAGTTCGACTTTGAACGATCTTCATCTACGTCACACCCTTGAACTATGTCAGAAGGAGATACGGTCAATGTGACTTTGAGATAATGTTTTGGATTTAACCTTGAATGACCTTCATTCACTTCTCATATTTTCACAACCTTCATTGATTCATGTGGTTATTTTGACTTTGAAATGACCTCTACATACGTCACATGATGTCGACAAGGTGACTTTGAAGAAATGTTTTGAATTCGAACTTGAATGACCTTCACCTACGTCACACCCTTGAACTACTGACTGAGAGTAGTGTGACGTACCACGACCACAATCGTATCATATAAAAGACGAGTTGTGATCGTGAACGTCGTCATTCAGTACATGAGAGCGCATCGAGATGAATTCCGAAAAAATCGCAGCTGTAGTTTGAATTTCGCTTTTCTTCTGACAGTGTCGTCTTTCATTAGCATATGAAATTGGATTACGGCTAAAAATATACATTTTCCATCATATAACTTATCTATATTGAATTTTATGAGAAAAATAGTTATGACAAAAGTTGTATGAAATTAAATTCTCAACAATTTTGATTCCTATAATTTTTTTTTCATAAAATCGATATTTTTAGAGAAAGGGTGGAGGTGAAATTTCGTCATTGTATTATCACGTTTATTTTTGACTTTACGAGAAACTTCGTGATGAACAAAGTTGTATAAAATTGAATTTCCTACAATTTCGATCCCATCAATTTTTTTTTAATAGGTTCGATATTTGTATCGATTTAAATCTGAAATAAGTAGGGGGTGAAATCTTATAATGGAATTATCTCATTTATTTTCAATTTCACAAGAAAAATCACAATGATCAAAGTAGTATGAAATGAAATGAAAGACGAGGAATTTTTTTCCACATTGTTTATTCCAAGATTACAACCTGCTTCTTCTAACCTTCCAATATCTACCAAACTAATTTGAATGTTTATCTGTCGTCATCGTCTTCGAATTGAAATTTAGGGAAATAAATGTTGATTATGTCACCATGTCGTCAACTCCTTTCTTGATCCGCTTCTGAAGATCCTTCACACAGTTGCTAATGTGGGCGACTTCCAGCCGGTACTGTTTCGTTGAATCACCCTCAACACGGTACTCCTCATTGACTCCGACGATGTCCTAACTTCCCCTTTCAATGTTGGTTTCCACCTCTGACAGTTCAGCCAGCAAACAACTTTTCCGTTCGACTAGTTGTTCCTGTCGAACCACAAATCGTCGCTTGCGTGTGGCAATCTCTGCCAATCTCTCATCGCTGTCCCGGATCACTAGTAGCTTCGTCTTCCTCTCTCGGCATATTCTGCCGAGTTCGAGCACGTCGTTGACTAAGTTGCAGCTCCTCTGCGGTGTCGGTAAGTCCATCTTGCTACCAGAGGGTGGGACGGAAGTTGTCCCCTGAACAGTTGGCACAGGCATCGGTGGCGGAGATAGTATGGATCCGGCTCTTGGTAGATTATGCGGTCCGGTTGTGGTCTCTAAAGATATCATGGTGGTGGGCATCGGTGGCTGAGGTACTATGGATCCGGCTTTTGGTAAGTTATGCGGCCCGGTTGTGGTCTCTAAAGATGTCATGCTGGTGGGCATCTGTGGCTGAGGTACCATGGATCCAGCTTTTGGTAGGTTATGCGTCCCAGTTGTGGTCTCTGAAGATGTCATGGTGGTGGGCATTGGTGGCTGAGGTACTATGGATCCAGCTTTTGGTAGGTTATGCGGCCCGGTTGTGGTCTCTGAAGATGTCGTGGTGGTGGTTGGCTCAATGTTTAATGCAGTGGATGGCATCTGCGATGCCGTCGGTGGCTGATTTTTCGTATTGACCGTCTCGGACTTTGAAACGGTGGTATCCAACGTAGAAGGGGCTCGCCACAGGGTCGAGGTCATCGGCGGCTGCCGATAAGGATTCGTCTCATCCCATATTTTCATATATTTCCGCAGCTCCGACTGCTTTGGTTTCACCTTCGGCTTCACCTGCTTCGACTTAGCGGCGGACACTCTTTTCTTATTCGATTGGGGGGCAGCAAACTCATTATCGCTACCGTTCGCTGCCTCTCTCTTGTTGGCCCTCTTCGAACCCTTCTCCGCGTCTTTGCTGGTGCTGCTCGTTTCAGAAGAGGGGGTGGTTGAACGAACATCCTCCATTCTGCTACATCCAGGTCTTGGAGTTGTCACCATCACAGGTTCTCCAGGAAGGGGGCTGAGTGGGAGTTAGGAAGTCCACGATATTCTCTGGTAGCTCTGATCCCTGCACCAACACCACGTCTTGCAGGATATTCACCTTACCCTTCTCAGATTTGCCGGTATCAGTGAAAAGAGGCATACTCCAAGCTAGAAATTCACAAAATAATTAGAATGGAATATAATAATAGACAATAATAATATATCTGAAGAATGGTTGGTTGGATAACAGGATCAATTTTTTCTCAAAGAAACAATTGTTTTCTTGCCAACGTTTCGAATTCAATTAAATTCTTCTTCAGGGCTTTGTAATAATGTAGTTTCATAAACATACCTCCCACAAAAACTTATACGACAAGTATCGTTTCTATTACTTACCGAAAAGTAGTTTCTCCGTGTTGATATAACTATTTTGAAAAAACATTAGACATATTAGATACATTTAAAAAATAAAATAAAAAAAATTGCAATACCTTCGATAGAACACCAACGCAAAAGGACATGAATGTATAGACTCCAATTACTTTTGTTACAATGGAACTATTTACAAACAAATTTTTCGAGTTGGTAATGGGTAATTGTATATCAACCATTTGTGCAGATTTGGTCATGGCAGAACTACAAAATATATGCATAAAAAGTTAACAAGCAAAAAAAAAACACCCCAAGACATGCAATCTAATGTAGTGTACAAATTGAACTGTGGAAGGTGTCACAAATGCTATGTTGGTCAAACTGGACGGTATCATAAAACACAAGTTTCAGAACGCATGACAGACTCTGAGAAACTGAATATAAGCAAAAACTCCACAGCCCTGATTGAACATGAAAAAGAATATGCACACAATTTTGATTTTGAACATCCAGCTGTTCTAGATGTTCAACCATATTTATAAAAAAGACTCTTGAGCAAAACACACACACACACACAACCCATCCATATATGAACCATCATGCATCAGATACTTCAAAGGAGGGGGGGGGGGTTAGAACCGGCTCAAATCTCCTACGAGAGATTTTTGAAATAATTTTCCAAACATAACTTCCACAGTAAAATCAATATTATAGGGAATTTGAAATCTAGAACAATTACCATTTCCAATTCTGATTTCCATAACAAAAATCTCAAATTGATTGAGAATTACCTACTACAAATAATTTTTCTGAAGCCCTCATTAGAAAAATAATGACAGAAAGAAGTTCCTCTTCCCAAAATACTGAGGTGAAACCCAAATATCACAAAATGTCATTTATAGAAAATTCATCTGATAAACTTGGAATGATAGTCATAAGCAATCAAATTAAAGTAGCCTTCTTAAATGAAAGTACAGTTGGAAAGCATTTTTTCTTAAATAAAACAAATAAAAAAACACCCCAAGACCTGCAATCTAACGTAGTGTACAAATTGAACTGTGAAAGATGTCACAAATGCTACGTTGGTCAAACTGGAAGATATAATAAAACACGAATTTCAGAACACATGAGAGACTATAAAAAACTGAATATTCGTTTTGAGTGCACCCTCCGATTTTGAAAAATGTTTTGAGTTTACTTACGTATTTCGATGCGTAGATTACGAATCCGAAAGAAAAAAGCTGCGCTCTCATTCATTTACAAAGTTACTTCCTTTCAAAGTTCAGAAAAGGGCAACTTTTCATCTTTCTTTTTCATAAGATAAACTACTTAAAAGCACAAGCGTTTATTGAGTAGGTCACCTTTACACCTTATTCTCCTTTAATTGACACTTTTCAATTCAACAATCAATATTTTTCTTATAAAAACTTAATTGGAAATTGAATACTTGCATCAGTCGTACCAACTATGTCATTAACCTTAAAAACGTAAAATATAGAGATATGTAACCAAAAAAGCAGCTCCGTACATTTTTTAACATTTTTATTGGAAAAATGTTGATTGTTGAAGTGAAAAGTGTCAAGGAAGGAGGAATAAGGTGTAAAGGTGGCCTAGTGAATAAATGCTTGTGTTTTTAAATAGTTTATATGGTTAATGAATATTACTGGAGTTTTTTCCCAACACCAAATCGTTATTTCTACACCTCAACACGTGTTTCGATCACCGAGTGATCATCTTCAAGAGGAAGATAAAACTATAAACTACTCAAAACTAAAGCTATTTATGCTATTCAGGTACATCATACAGGTAGGTAATCAGTATTACCACCCAAACAAGTGTACCACCCTAAATTAATTTTACAAGAAACCGTTAGTAGCAGCCACTAACGGTTTCTCGAGGGGTATTGTAGATGACATAATTAGGAAAAAGAAGTTTAGGTTGAGAATGAACGAAATCTCGACTTTCAGAAAGGACAAAAACCAAGATAAATACATCTCAGTTCCATACCACCAATATACGAAGAACTTTGGAAATATTTTCAAGGAACTAGGTATGAAGGTGGTTTTTAAATCATACACTGCAGAGCCTTTTGGGAAGTCCAAAAGACAAAGTCGAGAATTCGGAAAAGTCTGGAATTTACGAAATTGAATATAAGGAATGCGATGCAAAATATTATGGACAGACAAAAAGATCTTTTCAAGTCAGATATTAGAAACATATAGCACACTTAAAATATGGAAGACCTGAAAAATCAGCAGTCACCCATCATATTTTGCAACAAAACCATTTCATAAACTTCAGTTCTTTAAGATTAGTTAGACAAGTTAACAACAACAGGCAACTAGATGCCTATGAGAGTGTAGAAATGAGTGAACATAATAATATTATGAATAACGATAACGGACCAATACCAAATATCATACTGTATAGCTTGTTGAAATAATATTGTTGGGTTTACTGATTACTACAGAAAGACACATTGTAAATATATTTAGATATGCAATATTGTGAAACTAATTTCATATAGCTGATATTTGTTCTATATATAGCTGTAACATTTAAACATACATAAGGACATATTGTAAAATAATAGAAAGGCCAATTGTAAAATTAATTTAGGGTGGTACACTTGTATGGGTGGTATTACTGATTACCTACCTGTATGATGTACCTGAATAGCATAAATAGCTTTAGTTTTGAGTAGTTTCTAGTTTTATCTTCCTCTTGAAGATGATAACTTGGTGATCGAAACACGTGTCGAGGTGTAAAAATAACGATTTGGTGTTGGGCAAAACTCCAGTAATATTCATTACTACATCAAAGGTTCCAAACAGTACATCACAAGTTTATATGGTGAAAAAGAAGGCTGAAAAGTTGCCCTTATCTGAACTTTGAAGGCCGTTACTTTGTAAATAAGGGAGAGCGCCGCTTTTTTCTTTCGGATTCGTAATCTACGCATCAAAATACAGAAGAACACTTAAATCGCCGGGTACCCTCAAATCGAATATTTACCCAATTACTTTAAGAATAGTATTGGAAAACTTGAGTTCTGGGTTAAAATAATCACCAATAACGCCTTATCTTAAGGTTTGTACTAGATAAATATATTTTTGGTCGTAGAAAATAGCGTAACTCAAAATATTAATCGATAAATTTTCCAAAAAAGTGTTTTTTTAAATTGATCTAGTTATTAGAGAGTCGCACTGTAGATATTTCAATTTATAGAAACACTGTACTATTTCTCCATGGCATAAAACGTATTATCTAGCGAATATCTGAAAATTTTGAGATCTTTGAATTTTTCATTGTTTGTACATTCATTTGCTTTCGTAAATTATAGATATTGTAATGCAATGCAGAATTTCGACATCGACATTGGCCAATGTTTGGTATGGTCTATTACATTCTACACCAGAAGTAGGTATGTTTTTTTTTGTACAGGATACAAGTGTCTTCCTTGGAAATAATATCAATGTATTCTTCACCTTGGATATTATTTCCTGGAAAGTAGGCATATTTCAATTCGATAAGTAGAACACCTAGATAATTTACCCCTTCTGTTGCAATGTTTTTCATTTTTTTTAAATGTATCTAATATGTCTAATGTTTTTTAAAATAGTTATATAAACACGGAGAAACTACTTTTTAGTGAGTAATTCAATTAACCTTATTATTTCTTATAAAATTGAAACGATACTTATCATATAAACTTATGAAACTACGTTGTTATAGAGCCCTGAAAAGAATTCGAAACGTTGGCAAGAAAACAATTGTTTTTAGAGAAAAAATTGATCTTGTTACCCAACCAACCAATCTTCAGAAAAATTATTGGTTCACTGAATTAGTTAACTGATTAATAATATACTTACAGTTTCGATTCTAGATTATGACCACAACAGAACACTCAAAAATTAATTTGGAAGATATAAGGTTAGAAGAAACAGTTTGAATGATGCTAGCTTTCGACTAGACACACTTTTATATCTAAACCACACCTAACCTCCCTCCACATATCACCCCTACTTCATCTAATACTGGAGCTGAATACTTCATGAAAAAAATTGTGATCGATAATGTTGTATAAAATTGAATTTCCTACAATTTCAACTCTATAATTTTTGTTTTTCGTATGATCGATTTTTATTATTTGAACCTGATAAAAACTTTGTAACATTACAATCATAATAAATCTCATCTTCACCACATATCTCACTTCCCCCACAAAAGTTATTATAATTCTTGTGTGAATTGAATGGGTTATATTTTTAGGAGTGATTAATTTTTGGAAAGAAAGTTTTTGGCTTTCTACTACTCCATCTCGATACATGAAATTAGGGAATCTTCCAAAGAAAGGATTACTTCTTTCCTTTCTTTGGAAGATTCCCTAATTTTATGTATCGAGATGGAGTAGTAGAAAGCCAAAAACTTTCTTTCCCAAAAATCCTTGTGTGTATTAAACATTCATACTCACTCACTATAAAATAATCGTGAGTCAAACCATAATGATCAAAGTTGAATGAAATTGAATTTTCAACAATTTTGAAGGAATTTTCATATCCTTTTATGCGAATAAATTCGATAGAACTATTATTATTATTATAAAAATTAATCCACAATAATATTATAGAAAATACAAATGGGTACAAAAAATTACTTAGTGATCTAAATGAGGTTGTCAAACAATTATAGCCTACATTTTGGTATGTCGTCCTCCACGTTCAATACAAATTATGGTTCCTCTACTGACATCTGTAACTGCATTTTCAATAAATCGAGGATTTATATTTGCACAGCACTCGCGAATGGTATTTTTCCAGATGTTGTATGTCAGTAAATGGTCTACTTCGATACACTTTTTGTTTCAGGTAATACACAAGAAAAAGTCTAAAGGCGTCAAGTCGGGTGATCTAGGTGGTCTAGTGTTCCCAGTTACGTCCATAACTTTGTCTCTGAACATTTGTTGGAGGGACTATTTTACAGTATTGTATTGGTGCGCCATCAAGCTGAAACCATAGGTCGTATTTGATACTTAAAGATTTATCTAAAACTTCACTAACCTCATTATTTGAAAGGTTGAGATAATCGACGGATGATAAATTTTCCCTAAAGAAAAAAGACCCAATTATTTGGTCGTAAAGTATCCCACACACCATACATTAGTATTCGACACTACCATGGCATGCATTTTATTCGTCAAGATCTACTTAAAACTTTATTCGACGTGATTAGGCAATCTTTACCGCCCTATTTAGTATTTAAAAATAATCTGTAAATACTGAATATTGAAATTTTAATGTAATTTCAACTCTAGTAATTATATTAATACTTATTGCAGTTTTTGAGTTGTGTCTGCTTTTTCAAAAAATTTTCAACAATTTTGAAGGAATTTTCATATTCTATCTTATTTTTACTATCACAAATTTCATGAATCAAATTCATGAAAATTTTCTTTAAATGAATAGGTAGATACCCACCGAGTTCACGAAATTCATTAACAGAAACAGCTGATACAATAGGTCTATTTAATACTTAAAGGCATATTATCTTAAACCTCCTAACCTCATTATTTGAAAGGTTAGATAATCGACGGATGATAAATTTTCCCTAAAGAAAAATGGACCAATTATTTGGTCATTAAGTATCCACACCATACATTAGTTTTAAAAGAATACTGATCACCATGCACATTCAACTATGAAATTGGATTTTTCTTGGCCCCACCATGAGAGTAAATGTGTTATAGGATACAAGTGTCTTCCTCAAAAATAATAATTGATGTATTCTCCAGCTTGGATATTATTTTCCTGAAAGGACATATCGTTGTAATTGCAGTACATCAATTACATCGCGGACGCTAGTTTTCGAAAATCAATACATTTCTTTAAACTTGACATCAATAATATCCATTGAAGTGTCTACCATTGTGAGTCGTGAAAAATCCTGTTTTTCTTCGTTAAGAAACATAAAAAAGATTCATTGACCTCATTGACGTGGCGTCTAATAAAATCTGTACAAGTGAAATAACTTTTTATATATATATAATATATAATATATATATATATATATATATATATATATATATATATATATATTATATATTCTTCACCAACTGGATGTTGGATGCATTGAAAAAAATATTCGTTTACATGCTATAGAATGTGTGGGAAATTTGTGGAGACGCAATCTCACTGGGGTGGCGTCTAATGAATCTTTTTTATGTTTCATTAACGAAGAAAAAACAGGATATTCTCACGACTCATAATGGTAGACACCTTCAATGGATATTATTGATGTCAAGTTTAAAAAATGTATTGATTTTCGAAAATCAGCGTCCGCGATGTAACTGATATAACTGCATTACAGCGATATGTCCTTTCCAGGAAATAATATCCAAGCTGAAGAATACATCAATATTATTTTCAAAGAAGACACTTGTATCCTGTACACACATTTACTCTCATGGTGGGCCCAAGAAAATCCCAATTTCACAGTTGAATGTGCATGGTGATCAGTATTCCTTTAAAACTAATGTATGGTGTGGGATACTTAACGACCAAATAATTGGTCCATTTTTCTTTAGGGAAAATTTATCA
Source organism: Leptinotarsa decemlineata (assembly GCF_025532065.1). Lineage (NCBI taxonomy): Eukaryota > Metazoa > Arthropoda > Insecta > Coleoptera > Chrysomelidae > Leptinotarsa > Leptinotarsa decemlineata. Next base: position 619,538 of record NW_027412543.1, read on the forward strand.
TCCGTCGATTATCTCAACCTCTCAAATGATGAGGTTAGTGAGGTTTTAGATAATATGCCTTTAAGTATTGAATACGACCTATGGTATCAGCTGTTTCTGTTAATGAATTTTCGTGAACTCAGTGGGTATCTACCTATTCATTTAAAGAAAATTTTTCATGAATTTGATTCATGAAATTTGTGATAGTAAAAATAAGATAGAATATGAAAATTCCTTCAAAATTGTTGAAAATTTTTTGAAAAAGCAGACACAACTCAAAAACTGCAATAAGTATTAATAAAATTACTAGAGTTGAAATTACATTAAAATTTCAATATTCAGTATTTACAGATTATTTATAAATACTAACTAGGGCAGTAAGAATGCCTAATCACGTCGAATAAAAGTTTTAAATAGATCTTGACAAATAAAATGCATGCCATGGTAGTGTCGAATACTAATGTATGGTGTGGGATACTTAACGACCAAATAATTGGGTCATTTTTCTTTAGGGAAAATTTATCATCCGTCGATTATCTCAACCTTTCAAATAATGAGGTTAGTGAAGTTTTAGATAATATACCTTTAAGTATCAAATACGACCTATGGTATCAGCTTGATGGCGCACCAATACAATACTGTAAAATAATCCCTCCAACAAATGTTCAGAGACAAATTTATTGGACGTAACTGGGAACACTATTGACCACCTAGATCACCCGACTTGACGCCTTTAGACTTTTTCTTGTGGTGTTACCTGAAACAAAAAGTGTACCGAAGTAGACCATTTACTGACATACAACATCTGGAAAATACCATTCGCGAGTGCTGTGCAAATATAAATCCTCGATTTATTAAAAATGCAGTTACAGATGTCAGTAGAGGAACCATAATTTGTATTGAACGTGGAGGACGACATACCAAAATGTAGGCTATAATTGTTTGACAACCTCATTTAGATCACTAAGTAATTTTTCGTACCCATTTGTATTTTCTATAATATTATTGTGGTTTGAAATTTATAATAATAATAATAATAGTTCTATCGAATTTATTCGCATAAAAGGATATGAAATTCCTTCAAAATTGTTGAAAATTCAATTTCATTCAACTTTGATCATTATGGTTTGACTCACGATTATTTTATAGTGAGTGAGTATGAATGTTTAATACACACAAGGATTTTTGGGAAAGAAAGTTTTTGGCTTTCTACTACTCCATCTCGATACATGAAATTAGGGAATCTTCCAAAGAAAGGAAAGAAGTAATCCTTTCTTTGGAAGATTCCCTAATTTCATGTATCGAGATGGAGTAGTAGAAAGCCAAAAACTTCTTTCCAAAAATTAATCACTCCTAAAAATATAACCCATTCAATTCACACAAGAATTATAATAACTTTTGTGGGGGAAGTGAGATATGTGGTAAAGATGAGATTTATTATGATTGTAATGTTACAAAGTTTTTATCAGGTTCAAATAATAAAAATCGATCATACGAAAAACAAAAATTATAGAGTTGAAATTGTAGGAAATTCAATTTTATACAACATTATCGATCACAATTTTTTTCGTGAAGTATTCAGCTCCAGTATTAGATGAAGTAGGGGTGATATGTGGAGGGAGGTTAGGTGTGGTTTAGATATAAAAGTGTGTCTAGTCGAAAGCTAGCATCATTCAAACTGTTTCTTCTAACCTTATATCTTCCAAATTAATTTTTGAGTGTTCTGTTGTGGTCATAATCTACGAATCGAAACTGTAAGTATATTATTAATCAGTTAACTAATTCAGTGAACCAATAATTTTTCTGAAGATTGGTTGGTTGGGTAACAAGATCAATTTTTTCTCTAAAAACAATTGTTTTCTTGCCAACGTTTCGAATTCTTTTCAGGGCTCTATAACAACGTAGTTTCATAAGTTTATATGATAAGTATCGTTTCAATTTTATAAGAAATAATAAGGTTAATTGAATTACTCACTAAAAAGTAGTTTTCCCGTGTTGATATAACTATTTTAAAAAACATTAGACATATTAGATACATTTAAAAAAAAATAAAAAACATTGCAACAGAAGGGGTAAATTATCTAGGTGTTCTACTTATCGAATTGAAATATGCCTACTTTCCAGGAAATAATATCGAAGGTGAAGAATACATTGATATTATTTCCAAGGAAGACACTTGTATCCTGTACAAAAAAAAGCATACCTACTTCTGGTGTAGAATGTAATAGACCATACCAAACATTGGCCAATGTCGATGTCGAAATTCTGCATTGTATTACAATATCTATAATTTACGAAAGCAAATGAATGTACAATCAATGAAAAATTCAAAGATCTCAAAATTTTCAGAAATTCGCTAGATAATACGTTTTATGCCATGGAGAAATAGTACAGTGTTTCTATAAATTAAAATATCTACAGTGCGACTCTCTAATAACTAGAATCAATTTAAAAAAAACAAGTCACTTTTTGGAAAATTTATCGATTAATATTTTGAGTTGCGCTATTTTCTACGACCAAAAATACATTTATCTAGTACAAACCTTGAGATAAGGCGTTATTGGTGATTATTTTAACCCAGAACTCAAGTTTTCCAATACTATTCTTAAAGTAATTGGGTAAATATTCGTTTTGAGGGTACCCGGCGATTTAAGTGTACTTCTGTATTTTGATGCATAGATTACGAATCCGAAAGAAAAAAGCGGCGCTCTCCCTTATTTACAAAGTAACGGCCCTTCAAAGTTCAGATAAGGGCAACTTTTCAGCCTTCTTTTTCACCATATAAACTTATGATGTACTGTTTGGAACCTTTGGTGTAGTAATGAATATTACTGGAGTTTTTCCCAACACCAAATCGTTATTTTTACACCTCGACACGTGTTTCGATCACCAAGTTATCATCTTCAAGAGGAAGATAAAACTAGAAACTACTCAAAACTAAAGCTATTTATGCTATTCAGGTACATCATACAGGTAGGTAATCAGTAATACCACCCATACAAGTGTACCACCCTAAATTAATTTCACAATTGGCCTTTCTATTATTTTACAATATGTCCTTATGTATGTTCAAATGTTACAGCTATATATAGAACAAATATCAGCTATATGAAATTAGTTTCACAATATTGCATATCTAAATATATTTACAATGTGTCTTTTTGTAGTAATCAGTAAACCCAACAATATTATTTCAACAAGCTATACAGTATGATATTTGGTATTGGTCCGTTATCGTTATTCATAATATTATTATGTTCACTTATTTCTACACTCTCATAGGCATCTAGTTGCCTGTTGTTGTTAACTTGTCTAACTAATCTTAAAGAACTGAAGTTTATGAAATGGTTTTGTTACAAAATATGATGTGAAAATGGTGACTGCTGATTTTTCAGGTCTTCCATATTTTAAGTGTGCTATATGTTTCTAATATCTGACTTGAATAGATCTTTTTGTCTGTCCATAATATTTTGCATCGCATTCCTTATATTCAATTTCGTAAATTCCAGACTTTTCCGAATTCTCGACTTTGTCTTTTGGACTTCCCAAAAGGCTCTGCAGTGTATGATTTAAAAACCACCTTCATACCTAGTTCCTTGAAAATAAATATTCCAAAGTTCTTCGTATATTAGTGGTATGGAACTGAGATGTATTTATCTTGGTTTTTGTCCTTTCTGAAAGTCGAGATTTCGTTCATTCTCAACCTAAACTTCTTTTTCCTAATTATGTCATCTACAATACCCCTCGAGAAACCGTTAGTGGCTGCTACTAACGGTTTCTTGTAAAATTAATTTAGGGTGGTACACTTGTTTGGGTGGTAATACTGATTACCTACCTGTATGATGTACCTGAATAGCATAAATAGCTTTAGTTTTGAGTAGTTTATAGTTTTATCTTCCTCTTGAAGATGATCACTCGGATCGAAACACGTGTTGAGGTGTAGAAATAACGATTTGGTGTTGGGAAAAAACTCCAGTAATATTCATTAACCATATAAACTATTTAAAAACACAAGCATTTATTCACTAGGCCACCTTTACACCTTATTTCTCCTTCCTTGACACTTTTCACTTCAACAATCAACATTTTTCCAATAAAAATGTTAAAAAATGTAAGGAGCTGCTTTTTTGGTTACATATCTCTATATTTTACGTTTTTAAGGTTAATGACATAGTTGGTACGACTGATGCAAGTATTCAATTTCCAATTAAGTTTTTATAAGAAAAATATTGATTGTTGAATTGAAAAGTGTCAATTAAGGGAGAATAAGGTGTAAAGGTGACCTACTCAATAAACGCTTGTGCTTTTAAGTAGTTTATCTTATGAAAAAGAAGATGAAAAGTTGCCCTTTTCTGAACTTTGAAAGGAAGTAACTTTGTAAATGAATGAGAGCGCAGCTTTTTTCTTTCGGATTCGTAATCTACGCATCGAAATACGTAAGTAAACTCAAAAAATTTTCAAAATCGCAGGGTGCCCTCAAAACGAATATTCTGTTTTTTATAGTCTCTCATGTGTTCTGAAATTCGTGTTTTATTATATCTTCCAGTTTGACCAACGTAGCATTTGTGACATCTTTCCACAGTTCAATTTGTACACTACGTTAGATTGCAGGTCTTGGGGTGTTTTTTATTTGTTTTATTTAAGAAAAAATGCTTTCCAACTGTACTTTCATTTAAGAAGGCTACTTTAATTTGATTGCTTATGACTATCATTCCAAGTTTATCAGATGAATTTTCTATAAATGACTTTTTGTGATATTTGGGTTTCACCTAGTATTTGGGAAGAGAAACTTCTTTCTGTCATTATTTTTCTAATGAGGGCTTTAGAAAAATTATTTGTAGTAGGTAATTCTCAATCAATTTGAGATTTTTGTTATGGAAATCAGAATTGGAAATGGTAATTGTTCTAGATTTCAAATTCCCTATAATATTGATTTTACTGTGGAAGTTATGTTTGGAAAATTATTTCAAAAATCTCTCGTAGGAGATTTGAGCCGGTTCTAACCCCCCCCCCCCTCCTTTGAAGTATCTGATGCATGATGGTTCATATATGGATGGGTTGTGTGTGTGTGTGTGTGTTTTGCTCAAGAGTCTTTTTTATAAATATGGTTGAACATCTAGTTCAAGAATTTGTGTGCATATTCTTTTTCATGTTCAATCAGGGCTGTGGAGTTTTTGCTTATATTCAGTTTCTCAGAGTCTGTCATGCGTTCTGAAACTTGTGTTTTATGATACCGTCCAGTTTGACCAACATAGCATTTGTGACACCTTCCACAGTTCAATTTGTACACTACATTAGATTGTATGTCTTGGGGTGTTTTTTTTTTTGCTTGTTAACTTTTTATGCATATATTCAGTAGTTCTGCCATGACCAAATCTGCACAAATGGTTGATATACAATTACCCATTACCAACTCGAGAAATTTGTTTGTAAATAGTTCCATTGTAACAAAAGTAATTGGAGTCTATACATTTATGTCCTTTTGCGTTGGTGTTCTATCGAAGGTATTGCAATTTTTTTATTTTATTTTTTAAATGTATCTAATATGTCTAATGTTTTTTCAAAATAGTTATATCAACACGGAGAAACTACTTTTCGGTAAGTAATAGAAACGATACTTGTCGTATAAGTTTTTGTGGGAGGTATGTTTATGAAACTACATTATTACAAAGCCCTGAAGAAGAATTTAATTGAATTCGAAACGTTGGCAAGAAAACATTGTTTCTTTGAGAAAAAATTGATCCTGTTATCCAACCAACCATTCTTCAGATATATTATTATTGTCTATTATTATATTCCATTCTAATTATTTTGTGAATTTCTAGCTTGGAGTATGCCTCTTTTCACTGATACCGGCAAATCTGAGAAGGGTAGGTGAATATCCTGCAAGACGTGGTGTTGGTGCAGGGATCAGAGCTACCAGAGAATATCGTGGACTTCCTAACGGAATTCCATGTAGAACTCCCACTCAGCCCCCTTCCTGGAGAACCTGTGATGGTGACATCTCCAAGACCTGGATGTAGCAGAATGGAGGATTTTCGTTCAACCACCCCCTCTTCTGAAACGAGCAGCACCAGCAAAGACGCGGAGAAGGGTTCGAAGAGGGCCAACAAGAGAGAGGCAGCGAACGGTAGCGATAATGAGTTTGCTGCCCCCAATCGAATAAGAAAAGAGTGTCCGCCGCTAAGTCGAAGCAGGTGGAGCCGAAGGTGAAACCAAAGCAGTCGGAGCTGCGGAAATATATGAAAATATGGGATGAGACGAATCCTTATCGGCAGCCGCCGATGACCTCGACCCTGTGGCGAGCCCCTTCTACGTTGGATACCACCGTTTCAAAGTCCGAGACGGTCAATACGAAAAATCAGCCACCGACGGCATCGCAGATGCCATCCACTGCATTAAACATTGAGCCAACCACCACCACGACATCTTCAGAGACCACAACCGGGCCGCATAACCCACCAAAAGCTGGATCCATAGTACCTCAGCCACCAATGCCCACCACCATGACATCTTCAGAGACCACAACTGGGACGCATAACCTACCAAAAGCTGGATCCATGGTACCTCAGCCACAGATGCCCACCAGCATGACATCTTTAGAGACCACAACCGGGCCGCATAACTTACCAAAAGCCGGATCCATAGTACCTCAGCACCGATGCCCACCACCATGATATCTTTAGAGACCACAACCGGACCGCATAATCTACCAAGAGCCGGATCCATACTATCTCCGCCACCGATGCCTGTGCCAACTGTTCAGGGGACAACTTCCGTCCCACCCTCTGGTAGCAAGATGGACTTACCGACACCGCAGAGGAGCTGCAACTTAGTCAACGACGTGCTCGAACTCGGCAGAATATGCCGAGAGAGGAAGACGAAGCTACTAGTGATCCGGGCAGCGATGAGAGATTGGCAGAGATTGCCACACGCAAGCGACGATTTGTGGTTCGACAGGAACAACTAGTCGAACGGAAAAGTTGTTTGCTGGCTGAACTGTCAGAGGTGGAAACCACATTGAAAGGGGAAGTCAGGACATCGTCGGAGTCAATGAGGAGTACCGTGTTGAGGGTGATTCAACGAAACAGTACCGGCTGGAAGTCGCCCACATTAGCAACTGTGTGAAGGATCTTCAGAAGCGGATCAAGAAAGGAGTTGACGACATGGTGACATAATCAACATTTATTTCCCTAAATTTCAATTCGAAGACGATACGACAGATAAACATTCAAATTAGTTTGGTAGATATTGGAAGGTTGGAAGAAGCAGTTTGTAATCTTGGAATAAACAATGTGGAAAAAAATTCCTCGTCTTTCATTCCATTTCATACTACTTTGATCATTGTGATTTTCTTGTGAAATTGAAAATAAATGAGATAATTCCATTATAAGATTTCACCCCCTACTTATTTCAGATTTAAATCGATACAAATT